>NC_064619.1:441905223-442208253 GCF_023898315.1 Schistocerca nitens
ATATCAACAGCAGCAGAAAATGGTATAACAGGTGTAGGATTCGTTATGAATAGGAATGTAGGGCAGAGGGTGTGTTACTGTGAACAGTTCAGTGACTGGGTTGTTCTAATCAGAATCGACAGCAGACCAACACCGACAACGATAGTTCAGGTATACATGTCGACGTCGCAAGCTGAAGAAGAAGAGATAGAGAAAGTGTATGAGGATATTGAATGGGTAATACAGTATATAAAGGTAGATGAAAATCTGATAGGCATGGGGGACTGGAATGCAGTTGTAGGGGAAGGAGTAGAAGAAAAGGTTACAGGAGAATATGGACTTGGGACAAGGAATGAGAGAGGAGAAAGACTAATTGAGTTCTGTAACAAGTTTCAGCTAGTAATAGCGAATACCCTGTTCAAAAATCACAAGGGGAGGTGGTCTACTTGGAAAATGCCGGGTGATACGGAAAGATTTCAGTTAAATTACATCATGGTCAGACAGAGATTCAGAAATCAGATACTGGATTGTAAGGCGTATCCAGGAGCATATATAGACTCAGATCACGATATAGTAGTGATGAAGAGTAGGCTGAAGTTTAAGACATTAGTCATGGAGGAATCAATACGCTAAGAAGTGTGATACGGAAGTACTAAGGAATGATGAGATACGTTTGAAGTTCCCTATGGCTACAGACAAAGAAATAAGGAATAGCTCAGTAGTCAGTACAGTTGGAGAGGAATGGACATTTCTAAAAAGGGCCATCACAGAAGTTGGGAAGGAAAAGGTAGGTACAAAGAAGGTAACTGCGAAGAAACCATGGCTAACAGAAGAAATACTTCAGTTGATTGATGAAAGGAGGAAGTAGAAACAGGTTCCCGGAAACTCAGGAATACAGAAATTCAAGTCGTTGATGAATGAAATAAATAGGAAGTGCAGGGAAGCTAAGACGAAATGGCTGCAGGAAAAATGTGAAGACATCGAAAAAGAAATGATTGTCGGAAGGATAGACTCAGCAAACAGAAAAGTCAAAACAACCTTCGGTGACATTAAAAGCAAGGGTGGTAACGTTAAGAGCGCAACGGGAATTCCACTGTTAAATACGGATGAGTGAGCGGATAGGTGGAAAGAATACATTACGAGTAAAAGCCTCTATGAGGGGTAAGATTTGTTTGAAGTGATAGCAGAAGAAACAGGAGTCAATTTAGAAGAGGTAGGGGATCCAAATTTCGAATCAAAATTTAAAAGTACTTTGGAGGACTACAGGATATTAGACAAAGTGTACCAGTTTCAAATACGACACAAGGGATAGATAACACTCCATCAGAATGTCTAAAATCACTGGGGAAGTGGAAACATAACGACTATTCACGTTGGTGTGTAGAATGTATGAGTGTGGCAACGTACCACCTGACTTTCGGAAAAGCGTCATCCACACAATTCCGAAGCGGATAAGAGCTGACAAGTGCTATAAATACCGCACAATCAACTTAACAGCTCATGCACCCAAGTTGCTTACGAGAATAATATGCAGAAGAATACAAAAGAAAATTGAGGATGCGCTAGATGACGATGAGTTTGGCTTTGAGAAAGGTAAAGGCACGAGAGGCAATTCTGACGTTGTGGTTAATAACGGAAGCAAGACTAAAGAAAAATGATGACACGTTCATAGGATTTGTCGACTTGGAAAAAGCATTCTACAATGTAAAATGATGCAAGATGTTCGAAATCCTGAAAAAAGTAGGGGTAAGCTATAGGGAGAGACGGGTCATACACAATACGTACAATAGCCAAGAGAGAATAATAATAGTGGACGACCAAGAACGATGTGCTAGTACTAAAAAGGGAGTAAGACAAGGATGTAGCCTTTCGCCCCTACTGTTCAACCTGTACATCGAGGAAGCAATGATGGGAATCGAAGAAAGTTTCAGGAGTAGAGTTAAAATTCAAGATGAAAGGATATCAATGATACGATTCGCTGATGACATTGCTATCTTGAGTGAAAGTGAAGGAGAATTACACGATCTGCTGAACGGAATGAAAAGTCTAATGAGTACAGAGTACGGATAGAGATTAAATCGAAGAAAGACGAAGGTAATGAGAAGTAGTAGAAATTACTGCAGCGACAAACTTAACATCAGGGATGATAGTCACGAAGTAAATGAAGTTAAGGAATTCTGCTACCTAGGCAGCAAAATAACCAATGACGGACAGAGCAAGGAGGACTAGCTATGGCAAAAAAGATAAGTCTACTAATATCAAATATCGGCCTTAATTTGAGGATGAAATTGATGAGAATGTACTGAGAATAGATGGTAATGAAACATGGACTGTGGGAAAACCGGAACAGAAGAGAATCGAAGCATTTCAGATGTGGTGCTACAGACGAATGCTGAAAATTAGGTGTACTGATAAGGAATGAGAAGGTTCTACGCAGAATCGGAGAGGAAGGAAATATGTGGAAAACACTGATAGGGAGAAGGGACAGGATGATAGGACATCTGTTAAGACATCAGGGAATGGCTTCCATGGTACTAGAGGGAGCTGTAGAGTGCAAAAAACTGTAGAGGAAGACAGAAATTGGAATACATCCAGCAGATAAATGAGGTCGTAGGATGCAATTGCTTTTCTGAGATGAAGAGGTTAGTACGGAGAGGAATTCGTGGCGGGCCGCATCAAACCAATCAGAAAACTGACGACAAAAAAAAGGGTAGTCAACACCGACTTTAGACTGTTGACGACTGGAAACATGTTGCCTAGTCGGACGAGTCTCGTTTCAAATTGTATCGAACGGATGGACGAGTACTTGTATGGAGACAACTGATGAATTCATGGACCCTTCATGTCACCAGGGGACTGTTCAAGCTGGTGTAGGCTCCGTAATTATGTGCAGCGTGTGCAGTTTTGAGTGATACGAGAGCCCTGATGCATCTAGATATGACTCTGACAGGTGACACGAACGTAAGCGTCCTGCCTGATCACCCTGCATCCATTCATGTCCATTGTGCATTCCGACGGACTTGGACAAGTCCAGCAGCATAATGCGCCAACCGATAAGTCCAGAATTGCTACAGAGTGGCTCGAGGAAAACTCATCTTTTAACCACTTCCGCTGGCAACCAAACTCTCCAAACAGGAACATTATTCACCACTTCTGGGATGCCATTCTCAGGAGTGTGTGGGTGGACAAAGGTATTCACATTTTTTTTGTAAATTTCGTCAGTTGTGGGGAATATCAAATTAAAATGCCAATATATCGACTTCATTGTAGCTAGCATTTACCCTGTCCCAGTAAGCTTTGCATGTACTCTAGTCACTGCACAGCTTGCCCAGACGGGAAGGAAAGAAGGTTTGCAGTCTTCTGTGTCAGCGACGGAGAGATAAGCTTACAAGACGACAGGAAAGTCTGTCGAAGCGGTTGTTGTGAATAAAAAAAATATATTTATACGATCTTGGCTTTTGAAAGTTTTTACCAAGTAAAAGACAGCTCTCTTTGATTTTTCAGTATGAAAAAATTCAATCGAATGCCACTTTACTTGTTACCAAACCGTCGATTTATCGATCTAGTGATCCCTCTTTAGAATAAAAAAAGTGTCATTTAATTAAGACTTTGCATTCCCAAATCGTAAAGACGAGGGATACACTGAGGCGGTCCTCTGTTCATCGCATCCTACAGTGAGTCGTAACTCTGCATGCTTTTCCAGAGCCGTCAGCGAAGTTAGCGCTGGTGCTCACACATTCTCTCTCTCTCTCTCTCTCTCTCTCTCTCTCTCTCTCTCTCGCCTTTATTCGGCGCTTTGACCCTCCCACGTAGTGATCCGCGCGCTGCCAGGCAGCAGCCAGTAACGCATTCATCTAACTCACGAGTCGCGTGGAACCGCTTTCAGCAGCGATGGGCGGTCCGCTTTTGAGACTCGAGCATCTCTCCAGTCCTAATCTCCGGAGGGAAATTTTAAGTGCCCCGGCGCGTCTATTGAGGAACTCGGCTCCAAAAGGACCATTTCCTTGTTTTACATCCTCCTGCTCCGCCTTATCTCACCCCTTCCTCTCTCTCTCTCTCTCTCTCTCTCTCTCTCTCTCTCTCTCTCTCTCTCTCATCCCCTACCATCATTCCTGCCACCCTCCCTCCTCCTATCTCTGCCCCCCTTCTCTCCCCTCCTCTATTTTCGCTCTCGTAAGGACGCACTCACTAGACGTAACCGCGTTCTGAATGTCGAATTTCCTGGCTGTGTTCCTCTCTAGTTTAAGACGTAATTAATGTTCATTTCGGTTTACAACATGAGTCAGTCGTAAAGTACTATGACCTTCGACATGACATCAGCTACAAAGGCCACAGACATATCCGGAAATTTAAGGCCCCGTTAACCTTCAAATACTGCAGCAGCTGTCAAATGCTGTCTTCACAAATATCCCCTAACCCCTCTCTCCCCCTTCATTCTTCTCTCTCTCTCTCTCTCTCTCTCTCTCTCTCTGTCTGTATCTTTCTCTCTGCCATTGTAGCTGCATATGAGAATCGGTAGCGACGTGGGCAAGTATCAGGCTAGGAAATCAAAGTCTGAATAATTTTGTTATTTCCGTTAATAGATTACTGCAGATGAGCTGCAAGAAGATGGCTTGGAGTTATAAAGAACAGATTAATACCAATAGCAGAAGCACTTATGTTGGAGATAGAACATGGTTTTAGAAAAAATAGATCGTGCTCTGGCTATCTTTACACTTTCACTCAAATAGGGCTAACTGAGAAAAGAAGACGGTTCAAATGGCTCTGAGCACTATGGGCTTAACATCTGAGGTCATCAGTCCCCTAGAACATAGAACTACTTAAATCTAACTAACCTAAGGACATCACACACATCCATGTCCGAGGCAGGATTCGAACCTGCGAACGTAGCGGTCGGGCGGTTCCAGACTGAAGCGTCTAGAGCCACTCGGCCACACCGGCTGGCGTGAAAAGAAGAGAATTTAGATCACCAACATAGTGTGTTTTCCTCTATTACGAAAAGGCGTTTCACGATGTAAATCGTAAGACGCTATGAGTATCACTAAAGGAAATGGGAGTTTCAACACATCTGATTACGGCAAGTCGATCACTATACAAAAATAACAAAATAAGGATCCGCAAAGTAAGGGCTGGGACAGCATCTACTCATACATATCAAGGAGTTAAACAAGGCCCTGTCCCTCACTCTTTTCAATGTATATATTTAATATGTCATTCGTAAATCGGCGGTTACGTTAAATGACGCATTACGAGGTTCAAATGGCTCTGAGCACTATGGGACTCAACATCTTAGGTCATAAGTCCCCTAGAACTTAGAACTACTTAAACCTAACTAACCTAAGGACATCACACACACCCATGCCCGAGGCAGGATTCGAACCTGCGACCGTAGCAGCCCCGCGGTTCCGGACTGCAGCGCCAGAACCGCACGGCCACCGCGGCCGGCCGACGCATTACTAAGTAATAATTTAAATTTCGTAACACAGCTATCTCTGATGTTTAGCTTATAATTGGAGAATCTAAAGACAAGGTTCAAATAACAGTACATGACTCAAATTGCCTTAAAAACGAAATGAGAATATCGCACAAAAATGATAGCATTTCGAGGACTGGAACCCATAAGAGCCAAAATTGTTGTATATGGGCAAATAATTGAGAACGTAAGCAAACTGATTATTTAGTTTGCAATTTTGAGTGTCCCAATTCAGATGATGTTGAGCTTAAATTATCCAGAGTCAGACAGTCCTGTGGAAACATACAATGTACATTAAAAGATAACGCTAGGAAAGAACTTTACAAAGCAACAGCGTTGCTTTTGTTACTACATGGTAGCGAATGTTGGACCCTGATATCCGAAAATTAGGACGAACAGAATAATTAAATATACAGTTCCTCCTCTTTGTAGCGAGATATTCATTTTTAGACCATAAAAGAGACACCGATATTAGACAAGAACTAAATGTTAACCCATTACAAATATAGCTCAAAAATATCAGCTGAACTGGTGAGATCATGGCAGTGAGTGCCTGTAACTGGGATAATGCTTGAATACGATGATGATGATGATGATCATGATGATGATGATGATGATCATGATCATGATGATGGCTGAAATGTGGAGGAACTGGTCTAGCTGTGTGAGTTAATGTAAATATAGTATTATGGAAACAGCGTAAGATGGCTTGTATGTTTTACTAGCCTTTTTTTTGCCACAGTGTGTCGCGAGGTGCGAGAGGCTCTCGGTGGTAAAATTACTTCAGTCAAATCTCGCCTATGCTGTATTTTGCCTGCTTCTTAAACAGAGGGCGCTGATTACTTACTTGAATCTTCTGTTTCATCCATTTGGCTTTCTCTTTAGTTGTTTTATTAAATTATATTTTTTGCTAACTCAGTAGATTTGTTCTTGTGTATGTTACTATATTACTTTTTTTAATCGAAACTCACCGCAAGAGTTTATCAATGTCATGTATTGTCCGTTAACGATTTCCTTTTCATAATTTTTAAAATATAATCGTTTTCGTGTTTCAGATTGATTACATTTTATCACTATAAGAAGTTATATACGCTGTTCGCCCGCCATAGCATTTATCTTTTCCATTTTATTGCGTTTTTACAGCTACGTAACTAATACCCGTAGACTTACTACAGCAACACCTAACGAGTTTACGACAAACATACCTCAGTCTGTTATGAACAGTAGCGACGATGCTAAGCTGATTTTGTGTGTACTTTTCCACGATGTCACTATGGTTTAATTATATAAGGACAAGTATTGAAAGGTGGCTACACTGAGCCACAGCGCCAGAGATCGCGCTAGAGAGTATTGTTCCGCCGCCTCCACTGGCAGTGATTATTGAGAACTCGTAGTGGGCAGTGCTTGGGGAGAGCTCGTGGTAGTCAGTGCCTGTCGAGGACTCGTAGTAGTCAGTGTGTGTTGAGATGTGCTAGTGGGCAGTGTTTGTCGAGATGTTGTTCCATGTTTTATGCAGTTGTTTGATGGGATAGACAGCAGATGGTTCGAATGGAAATACTGTAATGATCAGAGTGGTTTTCGTCAATATATATGAAGGTAAAATATTATGTGTTTTTTTTCATTATTTCAGTGTCTTAAATAATGCGTCATTACAGGTTCAGTCAACAAAGCATCTGGCTTGTGTTCTTGTATTAGAGTGTAATTCTGGTTTTCTTGAGTAATTATGGTATTTTTATTTTTTTTAGTTACTTCAGTATAAATGGTATTTAAAAATTCTTGTCTTGTTGAAGAAGAACCGTGCCAGATGTGCGTTGAGTCATACTTCCACATACAGAACAGTTACACTTGTGCTTTGGTTTCGTAGGTTTTATAGTTGCTGGGGACTTAATTAATTAATTGTGTTAATGAAAATTTCCATTGCATTCTTTGTTGTTGTTCTATGCAGTCAGATTGCGTAATAATACTAGTCAGGGCCAACCGTTTACGAGACTTCGTAATCGAACAGACAGCTACTAAAGCAAAAAAATAAAATTATTTTAATTACATTTAATTAAGCCCCCATGCACGTGGCGACCCTGCCAGGATCGTCCCTTGGAATTCTTCTGATCGTAAAAATAGTAGACAGTAGTATTGTTGTAGTAATTTGTAGTTTAGTAATTGTAGTCTATTTTGCATGTGTAGATTTGGTAATTGTCATTCTTCTAATGTTATTTTTATTTTGCAAAATTTAATTTTGTTATCTTGTATACGGGTTTGACAATTTAGTGCAGTTAGGAAGATTTCAATTGTTCGTTAATCGTGTTTGAGGGAAACATTTCGTGTGAATGGTATTGTTGGAGATAAAGTGTCATTGTGTGTAATTTTCATATAGTGACGAGTTTTGTATGTTTTGTAAATGTTTACGCGATCAATGAAAAAGGCAAAAATGATGGATAGTCAGAATGACGAAATTGTTAACATGGCGAACTCGCCAACAGAGGAAAACAGTATCATGAATAATGAAGTGGAAAACAATTTAATAAGTCGGGAAAATAGTCCGGAACCATTTCAAAATTTTTCTCAATCAGAAAATTTTCAGAATTCGAGATTAACGACAGAAGTTTCTGGAATAGTATCGAACACAGATAGCTTTACAGCTATGACGAAAGAAGTTGGTTTCGCGGGAAATGTTAGGGGCGAAAAGAATTTCGAACCGGCTATTATGGAGCAGTTGATGGGTGCAATATTAAATCTGGGATCACAAATGTGAGCAATGGAAACACGGATGGGAACAATGGAAACACGGTTAGGATCTGAATTTAAAACAGAGATGGGAACTTTGCGATCTGAAATTAAAACTGATATAGGAACAATTAAAACTGATATGGGAACAATGGAAACACGTTTTGACTCACTGGGAACACAGTTAGGATCTGAATTAAAAACAATGGAAACACGGTTAGATTCGCGAATAGGGACATGTTTCAAAAACATGAAGGATGAATTAAAGAAAGAGATTAGAGAGGAAGTACAACCGATTTTGAATGCTCACAATAATAGATTAATTGCGGTAGAGATTAGACAAAGGGAACAGGATAGAGAACAGGAAGAAAGAGATCACGTGATAGTACAAAAATTTTCAGAGTTAAATTTACAACGTGCACACGATAAGGAAGAAATATTTGAGAGAATCGAGGAATCCGTACCAAATGACAGAATAAATAATCTAACACAACAATATGAACAGTTAACTACCAAATGTGTCAACACTGAAACCCGAGTCGCGACACTTACGGAAGACGTAAACTTATCGGAAAGAGTTGAGATTTCAGATAAACTGACAAGTCTTAGTTTAAATGGGGACACAGATTCGGATGATACAGCTCCATTGCCATTTGCGGAAACTGAAGAGTACCACAACATAAATAAACATGTTGAAAATCAGGGAAAATTTAATGAACGCGTTAAAAGGGAAGTTGAGGCATTACGGAAGCAAGTCAAACAAATTGAAGGCGAAATCGCAGGAAAAGACAGCAAAAGAAATTTAGAATCACAGATACCAGGGGGGTTTGAAGAAAGTAATTTGTTTCATTTACGGGATGCAACAAGAGAGCGCCAGACGCGCGAACTTGACAATAATCAACACTGGGACTGGGACAGACGCGGTAGGTCTTTGTCGCCACGAGGCGAAAACTTTGACTATAAACACTTTTTGACTGTTCGGAAGTTTAAGATCTTCCGCAATTCTAAGAATGACATACATCCATGTGCATGGTTAGATCAATTTATGTACGCACTTCCACCAAATTGGCCACTAAGTCACAAACTGGAATTTATGTGTGGATATTTAGAAAACGAACCGGCGACGCCGGCCGAAGTGGCCGTGCGGTTAAAGGCGCTGCAGTCTGGAACCGCAAGACCGCTACGGTCGCAGGTTCGAATCCTGCCTCGGGCATGGATGTTTGTGATGTCCTTAGGTTAGTTAGGTTTAACTAGTTCTAAGTTCTAGGGGACTAATGACCTCAGAAGTTGAGTCCCATAGTGCTCAGAGCCATTTGAACCATTTGAACCGGCGACGCGGATGCGCGCACTCATTAGAGATTGTAATAATCTGAATGACTTTTATCATGCATTTCTATCGGCATATTGGTCCGAAAACACACAAGACAAAGTCAAACATAGTCTGATTATGCAGCGTAATTTTAATCAGTCTGAGTTCCGCACACCGGCAGAATACTTTGAAGACATGATTCGAAAGAATCAGTTCCTGTCCAACCCTTATAGCCCGACTGAATTAATTCGCATTTGTTTAACTAAGCTGCCACAATCCATACGACAAATTGCTTTAGCCGGAAGATGTAAAGACGACATTGAGACTTTTAAGACTTTGTTACAAGAACTTGAGTATGACAACGACGACGGGACTTCTTGTAACTTTTTCAGTAACAGTAATTACGATAGATTTTCAGAGAAAAGGGATAGTGATCGGAACGGGCGTTATATGGGTAATTTTGAGAATGACAGACGTAACAGACAGGACAATAGATACCAGCCTTATGACAATAACAGACGTTCTAACAGAAATTACACAGACAATTATAATAACGGTAATTCTTACCGGAATGATCAATCATACGGAAACAGTAATCGGTATCATCAAGACAGAAATTATTCATACAATAATAGAAACTCTTACTACAGAAATAACCAGGGTAGTAGGTCTAACAATAATTTCAGAAGTGACAGTCGAAATTATACAAGAAGTAGTTATGCAGACAGACAGGAAAACAGAAATTTTAATAACAGACACAACCAAGAATTTGCATCTAACAGACTGGAAGGACCTAATTGGCATCCTCCGCGTGACAGAAATTCAGAGAGACAAGTGGAAATAGTAGAAATTGATCCGCGAAATGACGGGAATAATCAAAGACGTGACGCAAACAATCGACCATGACTTGCAGCTTCGGCTTCTGGCAGCAATATAGACGGTTCAGAAAGTAATGACACTACAACTTTACACTACGTACGCCTGGAAGATATGAGAGACATTTTGCTAGGCGAAAAGGAAAATAATGTAGACGCATTTTCACATCCTGTTATTGAAGTATATGTGGGTAAGAATAAGTTCACTGCAGTTTTAGATTCTGGGAGCCCATTGAACGTCATTAGTGAACCAGTTTTTCGTATATGTGAAAGAACTATTGCCTGTCCTGTGTTACCTATTTCTAAAACTACAATTCGAGGAGCGATTTCTGGAAAAGGTGTGGAAGTTAAACAACAGACCAACCTAAATTTAATTTGTCAAGGATACGAATTTTCTGCTAATTTTATTATTGTTCCATTACTCAGTACACAGATTATATTAGGTATGGAGTTTCTTAACACACATAAGGCAATTTTGAACTTTAAAGAAGGAAGTGTGAATTTGACTGTTGCCGGAATGCCGAAATGTTTGAAATTTTTCGAGTGTTTAGCAAGATCTGAATCAGATACAAAATGTTTAAGGTTTCTTACTTCTGATGTTTTTGTTGAGCATGATGACGACAGTGTGTTTATTCATGACAATGACAATAGATACAGAGACGCGATGGATGATATAATTAATAGCGAAGAATTAATTAATGAGAAGGTTAAGAAAGCTGAAGTGCCAGATGACGTTGCAAGAGAAGAGTTGCACCACATTTTGACTTCACATGCTACAGTATTTAGTCATCACACAGGAACTATACAAGGCTTACAATATTTATTTAAAGTAAAAGAACACACACCATTTCGCGGGAAAACGTACGCTATTCCTTTGGCTTACAGAGACAAGGTTAAGAATGAACTTCAATACATGTTAGATCAGGGCATTATTGAGCCAGCAGTCAGTCCTTATACCAGCCCATTACACGTTGTTCTTAAAAAGGATTGGTCAATTCGTTTGGTTCTGGATTCCAGGCAGATAAATAATATTATCATTCCTGAAACTGACCGTCCACAAAATTTAGATGAACTTCTTCAACATTTCCATGGAATTAAAGTCTTATCCACGATTGATATGCGCGCAAGTTTTTGGCAAATAGAACTCCACGCTGATTGTAGAAAATACACTGCCTTTTTAGCCTTTGGTAACTGTTACCAGTTTCGGAAATTACCGTTTGGACTTACTGTATCTTCAGCAGCATTCATTCGTAGCTTAAATGAAATTTTACCTGTTTATCTTCGTGACAATATTACTTCATATGTTGACGATATTCTTATTGCTAAACATTCTTGGAGTGAGCATAACAAAATTTTGGATTCATTATTACGTATTTTTGCACGAGTTGGCATGACAGTGAACTTGGAAAAATCTGAATTTGGTCGTTCTCAGGTGAAATTTCTCGGTCACATTATTTCTACAGAAGGTATTCTCCCTGATCCAGAGAAACTAGACGCTATTCGTAATTATGCTGTTCCTACCACAAAACGTGATGTTCGTAGTTTCCTTGGTGTCTGTATAGACGCTTTGTTAGATTGGACAATTTGGCCACACCTCGTTTATGTGAACTATCTGGAAAAAATTCTAATTGGTGTTGGGATGAGGAAGCTCAGTCAGAATTTGAACAACTTCGTGATGCTTTAGTTGCTGCTCCACTTCTTTCACATCCGGATTTATCTAAAGATTTTTGTGTGGCGACGGACTCATCATACAAATGCCTAGGTGCACATTTATTTCAAGAGAGAGAAGAAAACGGCGTTGTAGTACAGAAGACTATTGCATTTGGAAGTCGTGTTCTCTCTAAATCCGAAAAGAATTATTCGATTACGGAACTTGAAGCTTTGGCTGTTGTTTGGGCTTTCACAAAATTTCGCACATTTTTGTTCGGTAGACATACTAAGGTTTACACTGCTCATCGAGCTTTGGAATTTCTTATGTCGACAAAATTAACTCATGGCAGATTGTCACGATGGGCGTTGTACCTACAGGAATTTGATTTTAGTATTGTTTACATACAGGGATCTTCAAATATTGTTGCTGATGCTTTATCACGTGCACCTATGGGTTTGAAACAATGTGCTGAAGAGGACTGCAAAGAAAACCATTATTGTTTGATGTACATTCAAGGTGTTGCGTTTGAGAATTTTATTTCGTCTTCGCTCCAGGACATCGCTAAGGAGCAAAACAAGGATCCAATCTGGAAGGACATTAAGGAGAAGTGGAGGAGAAAGGAAAGCGTAGCGATCAGACAGTATTATTTAGTTCGCAATGATATTCTTTTCAAACGAAAATCGGTCGACAACTCTGTTTGGTTAGTTTGTATTCCTGATGAGTGGGTCAATAAATTGATTTGGTACACACATTTCAGTTATGCGCACTTCGGTCCCAGAAAATGCTTTCATAAATTACGAGAAAATTGTTACTTCAGTAATATGGAAAAACGTATTCGATCTGTTCTTGCCAAATGCAAATTATGTCAAAAGGCTAAGCCGCCAACTGTTTCTCACAGAGCACCGTTGTTTCCTATCATTCCAGCGAAATTAAAGGACATGGATGCAGTCGATTTGTTCGGTCCAGTGGCTCGTTCTACTAATGGTTTTGCGTACATTTTCGTAGCAGTGGAATTGACGTCAAAATATGTGTGTTTTACACCTTTACGCAAAGCAACAGCTCGTTCAGTATCTAATGCTTTCATCAAACATTTTCTTAAAGAAGTGGGTCATGTTGATAAGGTTATATCAGATAATGGATCACAGTTTCGCTCTAAAATTTGGCTTCGTACTCTACGGCGTCGTAAGATTAAACCAATTTTCATTTCACTCTTTCACCCTCAATCTAATGCTTCAGAGAGATGGATGAAGGAAATCAATAAATTGTGTCGACTTTATTGTCATCAGAACCACAGAACTTGGGATCAGTATCTTCATATTTTTCAAAACATTCTGAATGAACTTCCTAATGACTCAACTTCTTTACCGCCTCTATTGATATTAAAAAACAAAGCACCGTCAAATCGCATTTCTGAAATCGTTCCTTTTCCGCCTTCACGGAAACTGCGGCATTCTGAAGTTGTCAACCTGGCTCTACGAAATATTGCGTCTGCAGCTGCAAGAAGAGAGAAATCAGCTAAACGTCCTGGTCGTTTAAAAATCTTGTCAGTTGGTCAAAAGGTGTTAATTAATTCTCATCGTTTGTCTCATAAAGGAAAAGGCTTATGTCGCAAATTTTTTCTGCTTTATAACGGTCCATATAGAATTCGCAAAATTATTCATGATAACACTGTTGAAGTAGAAACTCTTAAATCTCGGCGCTCTAAGGGAATACATCACATATCTAACGTTAAAATTTTTGTGGAATGACATACTTTTGAGAAACTAACAGCTACATGTAAACATGCAGAGAATACAAGGATACCGCGCCGTGTTCCGGCGGCGGCAGATACTCAAAGCAACAGTGAAGTCTGCGCGCCGCACAAGGCAGTCGTTGACCGCAAACAATCACCTTCTACGTCACGCGTCTACAGCTGATCGAGCGCTCAGTGCGAATGCACTGACAGACGTAAACGAATACACAGTCTAATTTCTCCGACTAAATTCAGTATAAAGCTATGGTGACTTTATAAATTATGTTATTAACGTTCAGTATTTTTCAGGATACGGTTGTATAAAATATTTAAGACCTTCAGGTAAATTCTGTGCATGTCCGACGTTAAGACGACTTACTATGGAGAAAATTTCAGGAAGAATGTAATTTCGAAGAAAAAAGTAATAAACTAAAAAGGGTAACTATTAATTGAGTTTATTTTTCAGGTAACATAATTCCACTTAGGTACGTATTTTAGATGTAATTTGCTGCTCGCGATTACGTGATTCATACTTTGTGCTAATTTCATGTTCTATGAATTTACTTGTGAAGCGACGTGCTTGTGTACATTTGCTGATTTTGACAATTATTGATTAATGAACAGTGTTATTACTTATGTATATTATGCATCGCTTGGCTGCTATGCTTTTTCACTGATGTCATATTTTTTTATTATGTGCCTGCTGTGCTTATTTATTTACATTTTAATTGTCACCTGATTAATTGTGCTGATATGGTTACGTATGTAAGTTATACTTTGTGATTTATCTGCTTGCGCCTTCATGTTTACTTATTAAGATTACATATGAACATTTATTTGCTTATGCTGATATGATGATAATGACCTGTTTATTAGGTAAGATGTATATTTGCTGGTTTGCGTATGGATTGCATATTAACACATTTCCTTTTGTTGTCATAAGTACTCTTTAATTTGGTATATAGAATACTGATATGCGGTGTACGAACATGGGGTTTAGGTCACACTATGGTATTTATTATAGATTGTTCGCTTGGCAGAGCCTTGTTGTAGGAATTGTGTTGCATCCACTTGTTGACATTCTGTTCTCTACTGGTATATTTACTCGCTATTGCATGTTTTGCTTACGATCAGTGCCTTATATTTTTAAGATAAGAAAATGAACTGCTATAATGCTACGAACGACATTAGTACAAAAAGTTCATAGAAGTCACATGAGCTGGAGGTTTTATGGAAGCTGTATAAATTTATGCTAATAGGAAGGAAGCTAACGACATGACATACCAACACTAGGTTAGACCATTGACAGTTATTACACTGCATTTTTCGTGAGTAATTGAAATAGGAAGTGACACTTGACACAAGAAATACTCCACATGTTTGCTTCTGTTTGCCATAATTATTGAAGTGGTGTACACACTGAAATATCACGATCATTAACACTTCGTAATCGTAATTAATTACTGAGAGTTATTCGAACTAAGTCTGTTAGAGGTCATGTACACATTTCTTTTATTTAATGATGGACAAGGTAAACAAAATGTATCTTATAATTTATAATGAGTAGCAGATTTGGATCAGATGGATTACACGAGAGGTTGTGTGTTGACATTGTGTCTTCGGATTGTATGAGATGATGAATTGAGGTTTGCATTAGGATTTTGTCTGCACTTGTTCGAGGAGACTGACTAGAGGAAAGAGTTGTTATGGAAGTGAAATGATATTGGCAATGAGGTTATATATATCGACGTATTGAAGAGGTATGATTGAGGTATTGAGATTATGTGAAGTTGATGATTATTGGAGTTTTAGTGGACAAAAGGTAAATGATATTGATGATCGACGTATTGAAGAGGTATTACTGAAGTATTGAGATTATGTGATGCTGATGATTATTGGAGTTTTGGTGGATAAGAGGTGAAGTAAGTGAGGAGCATATTTTTTTTTTGTTGGTCTATATGGAACAAGGAGGATAAAGATGGCAGACTAGAACACTCAAGTAGAAGGAAGATTGTCTACACACACACTTTGTTAAATAACTAAGCAGTATATACTTTTTTTGGAGAGAGGAAGTAATTGCATATCTTGGCTCACTGACAGTTGTTCAGCAACCGTACAATTTGATCTGGCTTGGCAAACATTGGTCTTGACATGATGACTATGACGATGACTAACTATTATTGACTGTTATACATTGCTGCCACTACTACTTGATACACGTGATGAACATAAAATTTTGACAGAATTGCATTTACACAGTTAACACTATTCAATTACACAGTAGCACTAATGTGGATTAAAGATAAGTGAGTGTTTTTTGTGTGTTTTCCTTTCCCTATCCCAAATTGGTACCAACCTATCTCCTAAATATTATTTTACTTGTTTTTGTGGCTTGCACTGACACCCATAAAAATTATAGGTTTACTGATATTTGTGTATTTGTAATATTTAATATGACAATTATCTGATATCATTTGTGTGTTTATTATGATTTGTATGTTTTGTGTAAAAGCATTGTATGTGTATTCAAACTATTGTTCATGCCTGAACTGTCTGATTAGTGATGGTGCTGCACTTTTCAACATGATGTGTGACATTTAGTCATGTTTAATTTCTGCTGATGAACAGTGTGATTAGTGAAAGTGAATATTATGGACTGCTGTCTGCACCTGCTCAACATTGCTGGGTGCCACTGGTGGACTGCTTCTACTGAAAAGATGTCACCTGTTGATATCTGCACCTGTTCAACATTGCTGGTGCCACTGATGGAACTGCTTATACTGAAACGGTGTTACTTGTTGATGTCTGCACCTGCTCAACATTGCTGGGTGCCACTGGTGGACTGCTTCTACTGAAAAGATGTCACCTGTTGCTGTGTGCACCTGCTCAACATTGCTGGTGCAACTAACGGAACTGCTTATACTGAAACGGTGTTACTTGTTGATGTCTGCACCTGCTCAACATTGCTGGGTGCCACTGATGGACTGCTTCTACCGAAATGATGTCACTTGTTGGTGTCGGCACCTGCTCAACATTGCTAGGTGCCACTGGTGGACTGCTTCTACTGAAAAGATGTTACCTGTTGCTGTGTGCACCTGCTCAACATTGCTGGTGCAACTAATGGAACTGCTTATACTGAAATGGTGTTACTTGTTGGTGTCTGCACCTATTCAACATTACTGGGTGCCACTGATGGACTGTTTCTACTGAAAAAATGTCACTTGTTGGTTTTTGCACCTGTTGACCATTGCTGGGTGCTACTGCTGGAACTGTCAACTGCTTATTCTTGAGCTATGGAAAGCGTTTATGTGAATATTTGTATAAACTGATTTTTTTGTGTATTACTGTTTGTGAAAAGTTATGAGACTCTTACCTGCACATATTCGTCATTGCTGACGCTATTGATTGAACTGTTTAACCACATAATACTTGTGTAAACTGTTATGTAAAGTCACATGTATGAAGGAATTTGTATTGCTTACTGTATTTTATATATTAGGTTATTGAAAGGTCAGTGCAAAGCCAAAATTTTATCTAGTTATATGATATTTACGCATTAATATTATCTTTTATTTTTGTCTGTATTTTTTTGACGAATTTGGTGGTATTTTCACCACCAATGCTGGCAAAAATACCATCAAATTCTAGCCTGTAGAGGAAGGGCATATGAAAGGTGGCTACACTGAGCCACAGCGCCAGAGATCGCGCTAGAGAGTATTGTTCGGCCGCCTCCACTGGCAGTGATTATTGAGAACTCGTAGTGGGCAGCGCTTGGGGAGAGCTCGTGGTAGTCAGTGCCTGTCGAGGACTCGTAGTAGTCAGTGTGTGTTGAGATGTGCTAGTGGGCAGTGTTTGTCGAGATGTTGTTCCATGTTTTATGCAGTTGTTTGATGGGATAGACAGCAGATGGTTCGAATGGAAATACTGTAATGATCAGAGTGCTTTTCGTCAATATATATGAAGGTAAAATATTATGTGTTTTTTTTTTTCATTATTTCAGTGTCTTAAATAATGCGTCATTACAGGTTCAGTCAACAAAGCATCTGGCTTGTGTTCTTGTATTAGAGTGTAATTCTGGTTTTCTTGAGTAATTATGGTATTTTTATTTTTTTTAGTTACTTCAGTATAAATGGTATTTAAAAATTCTTGTCTTGTTGAAGAAGAACCGTGCCAGATGTGCGTTGAGTCATACTTCCACATACAGAACAGTTACACTTGTGCTTTGGTTTCGTAGGTTTTATAGTTGCTGGGGACTTAATTAATTAATTGTGTTAATGAAAATTTCCATTGCATTCTTTGTTGTTGTTCTATGCAGTCAGATTGCGTAATAATACTAGTCAGGGCCAACCGTTTACGAGACTTCGTAATCGAACAGACAGCTACTAAAGCAAAAAATTAAAATTATTTTAATTACATTTAATTAAGCCCCCATGCAGTATTAAAACAGGTATTTCTCGTCATATTTTACTCGCATGTTTTCCATCTATATGAAAGTATTATCTTTCATTACGGTATATTTGTTTTCAGATGTAGAGTCCACCATTTGTTTTGATTATTCCATATTTTGTTGAAGATCTGAAGATGGTCATCGCTGCCGAAACCGATATTCAAAGACCAAAAATTTCTTATATCACAGACAGAAATGAAAGAAATTTATTCAGCACTTCCTGGATCACTTTATTCGCGTCTTGGTCGCACCTTGAAACTGGCACCCACTAAAAGGATACGATAAAACATGTGAAACCGTTGAAGTAAACATGGCTCCTCAAGCGAGCCGTTTGCGCGATAATTTCGACTCCTGTAGTGGCCAGGGGAAATGCGAAAACTCATCTTACTCAACACAAAACGAGTCCTTGACGATGAACAGAAACCTTGTCTGGGAACGCAGCATCACCGTAATGGAATAAACACTGTGCCATGGGATGGACCTGATCACTAAAAACGGTCACAAATCCTTCGCAGCAATATGACGCTACAGAGCAACCATGGCTCCCATGGAATAACACGCTACAGACACCCGAATCATCACCGAACCCCTGCCACGTTTCACTCCTGGGACGTAACCTCGACCCTAACTTGGAAAGTATGTGAAACAAGAATCATCCACCGCTTCGTAGTCCATGTTTTGTGACTTCAGCACCAGGTTTCCCTGCTAAGGGTGTCTCCATCAGTTATCAGTGGTTTTGGAATACCAGTTCTTCCCCTGAAATTCCCTGCTTGTGGACCTCCTTTGTATTGTTTTAGCGCTAATGAGTTTCGCAAGCGCAACATTCAGTTCTGCATTGACATTTGTAGCTGTCGTCCTATTTTTCGTCAAAATCGTCTTGAATCTCCGTCTGAGAGCACTCAACACACACGTTCGTCCACGATATGACTTAACGGATGATGTGCTCCGCTTTCCCTGTATGCGGTACAAATCTTCGATACGGTGTCGCTTGGAGCACTCAAACGTGCTGCTCCCTTGGTTACGGAAGCACACACCATATGCCGACCAACAGTCTGGCCACGTTCGAATTCACTTAACTCCGACAAAACTCACTCACAGCTACACAGAACACAATTCTAACCACGACTGACAATGCAATGTATTGAGGACATCGGAGAGGCGCCGTTATTGGTTAAATACCGGGTGATCAAAAAGTCAGTATAAATTTGAAAACTGAATTAATCACGAAATAATGTAGATAGAGAGGTAGAAAATGACACACATGCTTGGAATGACATGGGACTTTATGAGAACCAAAAAAATACAAAAGTTCAAAAAATGTCCGACAGATGGCGCTTCATCTGATCAGAATAGCAATATTTAGCATAACAAAGTAAGACAAGGCAAAGATGATGTTCTTTACAGGAAATGCTCAATATGTCCACCATCATTCCTCAACAATAGCTCTAGTCGAGGAATAATGTTGTGAACAGCACTGTAAAGCATGTCCGGAATTATGGTGAGGCACTGGCGTCGGATGTTGTCTTTCAGCATCCCTAGAGATGTCGGTCGATCACGATAAACTTGCGACTTCAGGTAACCCCAAAGCCAATAATCGCACGGACTGAGGTCTGGGGACCTGGGAGGCCAAGCATGACGAAAGTGGCTGCTGAGCACACGATCATCACCAAACGACGCATGCAAGAGATCTTTCACGCGTCTAACAATATGGGGTGGAGCGCCATCCTGCATAAACATCGTACATTCCAGCAGGTGTTCATCAGCCTGGCTGGGGATGATGCGATTCTGTAACATATCGGCGTACCTCTCACCCGTTACGGTAGCAGTCACTGACGTTTTGCTGTCCAGCGCCATCTGTTGGACACTTTGTGAACTTTGTATTTTTTTTTTCCTAATAAAACCTCATGTCATTCCAAGCATGTGTGTCAGTTTTTACCTCTCTATCTACATTATTCCGTGGTTTATTAAGTTTTTAAATTTATACTGACTTTTTGATCATCCGGTGCAACCTGCAGGCTCGGATAGCATTTGCGTTTAGTTCAAGCTTGGATTTTTCGCTGTTTTTCCATCCCTGTATGTACGTGCTTAGAAGAATGTAACGTATACTGTGTTAAACGTATTCTGGAGGCAGGTTGGTTTTATTCAGGAATCCAGTACATCATACGATTATTTCTCACTCTTCTGCCTGTTTTTCAACATAATCCACGTACAATACGACGGAATTACGCCACCTTATTGGGAGGGCGTGTATGCCTGCATTGTACCACTCTACCGGTCGATATCGGAGTCAATGTCTTGCTGCACCAATAACCTCTCCACCTTCCACGTACGGCTTCGCGTGCAGTGTATCCTTCATTGGGACAAACAGATGGTAGTCGGAAGCTGCGATTTCCCAGCTACAGTGTGGATGAGGAAGAACGGTCCAATCAAGTTCTGTGAGCTCTTCTCGGCTGCGCAGACTTGCCTGATGCCTTCTGTTGTCACGGAGAAAGAGAAGTTCATTTGCATAAAAATGGTGACGCACACGCTGAAATCGTTTCTTAAATTTCCTGGTGTTAGCACAATCCACTTCAGAGTCGATATTTGCACAATGACGGAGGACATCAAACAGGATAACCCCTTCAGAGTTCCAGAAGACCGTCGCCATGGTACAGGGCACAGCGGCCTATTCTGGGTACGGCTTTCATCTTTTCCTTGGGAGAAGAGGTGGTATGGCGCCACTCCATGGATTGCCGTTTTGTTCCTGCTTCGAAGTGATGAACCCATGTTTCCTCGCCAGTGACGAAGTTCGACAAAAATCATCTCGATCAGCCTCGTAGCGAGCAATAAATTCCGCACAGATGGTCCTTCGCTGCTCTTTACGGTCTTGTGTTACGCGAAGATGAAGCCAGCGGGCACAAACCTGTGAGTATCCACCTGGCGGACGAGTGTGTCAACACTACCAACATAGACGTTCAGTTGAGCAGCGAGCTGTTTGTGATTCGTTGATCACCTCGAATGAGACTGTCCACACGTTCCAACACTGCAGGAGTCACAGCTGTACGCAGCCGGCCGGTACGCGGGAGATTGGAAAGGTTTGTGTTTCCTTGTTGCGATGCTAACAGACACCTTGCCCAACAACTCACCGTGCTTTTGTTCACTGTCAGCGCCTATGAATATTTGTGAAGTTCTGGTTTGCCGCCGAAAGAAACTCAGTGGCAGCTCTCTGCTTGGAACACACCTCCTTTACAAACGTTATTTTGAAGGCTACGTACAACGCTGCCACTTTCGGAAGTTCATGAAACTACAGGGTTTAAAGCGGGAATATTTCACCACGTCCCACAAGAAATTCCGCATTTTTTCAACAGAAAATGGCCGAGAAAAAAATTGTTGCAATACTTATTTAATGTCCCTCGTACATGGAAATTTGTGTATGTAGATATGTAAGGGAGTTAGCGTTCACTGACTTTCGTTGAGGGGAGATGGGGTTTCATTATTGATATTCCCCACTGCTCCTAGCTAGAATTCGTGTCTGCGTGGTCGTACACAATATGTATTCACACGTGCAGCAGCCTCGCGATGAAGGCGTACGGTAACGAGGCGCCTGTGCCGGCGTTGGCACGGACAGGTACGAACAGGCGTGTTGTCCGCGGTCAGTGCCGCGCCGCGTGTTGTCTGACGCGATGGCTATCTTAATTGAGCAGGCAGCCAGGTAGCCGGCCGGTGGGAATCCATTACCGACACCTCGGCCGACCCGCGCCGGCACGCCCTACCTCAGAAACGCTGCACCTAACCCACCGCCGCCCAGGTCGTACCAACCGCGATATCTCTCCGCATTTGTCAGCCCAACTACCGCCGGCTAACAAGCGCATCTAAACTGTTACCAGTCTACAGTAGTTATCCACAGAGCAGGAAAACTCGTAGAGTTAGCACACATATAGACAGAATGCCATCAACGAACGAGCAGTATTCAAATTTTTAATTATCTTCTAGAAAAATCTGGGTAGGTGCAAGTAGGACTCTAGCACCGAAGTTTCAGTACAGACTTAATTTTATACGTTGTTGTTGTGGTCTTCAGTCCTGAGACTGGTTTGATGCAGCTCTCCATGCTACCCTATCCTGCGCAAGCTTCTTCATCTCCCAGTACTTACTACAACCTACATCCTTCTGAATCTGCTTAGTGTATTCATCTCTTGGTCTCCCTCTACGATTTTTACCCTGCACGCTGCCCTCCAATGCTAAATTGGTGATCCCTTGATACCTCAGAACATGTCCTACCAACCGGTCCCTACTTTTTGTCAAGTTGTGTCACAAACTCCTCTTCTCCCCAATTCTATTCAATACCTCCTCATTAGTTATGTGATCTACCCATCTAATCTTCAGCATTCTTCTGTAGCACCACATTTCTAAAGCTTCTATTCTCTTCTCCTTCATACTATTTATCGTCCATGTTTCACTTCCATACATGGCAACACTCAATATAAATACTTTCAGAAACGACTTCCTGACACTTAAATCTATACTCGACGTTAACAAATTTCTCCTTTTCAGAAACGCTTTCCTTGCCATTGCCAGTCTACATTTTATATCTTCTCTACTTCGACCATCATCAGTTATTTTGCTCCCCAAATAGCAAAACTCCTTTACTACTTTAAGTGCATCATTTCATAATCTAATTTCCTCAGCATCACCCGACTTAATTCGACTACATTCCAGTATCCTCGTTTTGATTTTGTTGATGTTCATCTTATATCCTCCTTTCAAGACACTGCCCATTCTGTTCACCTGCTCTTCCAAGTCCTTTGCTGTCTCTGACACAGTTACAATGTCTTCTCCATGGATTTTAATACCTACTCCGAATTTTTCTTTTGTTTCCTTTACTGCGTGCTCGATATACTGATTGAATAACATCGGAGAGAGGCTACAACCCTGTCTCACTCCCTTCCCAACCACTGCTTCCCTTTCATGCTCCTCGACTCTTATAACTGCCTTCTGGGTTCCGTAAATAGCCTTTCGCTCCCTGTATTTTACCCCTGCCAACATAAGAATTTGAAAGAGAGAGTTCCTGTCAACATTGTCAAAACCTTTCTCGAAGTCTACAAATGCTATAAACGTAGTTTGCCTTTCCTTAATCTTTCTTCTAAGATAAGTCGTAAGGTCAGTATTGCCTCACGTGTTCCAATATTTCTACGGAATCCGAACTGATCTTCCCCGAGGTCGGCTTCTACCAGTTTTTCCATTCGTCTGTAAAGAATTCGTGTTAATATTTTGCAGCTGTGACTTACTAAACTGACAGTTCGGTAATTTTCACATCTGTCAACATCTGCTTTCTTTGGGATTGGAATTATTATATTCAAGTCTGCTGGTATTTCGTCTGTCTCATACATCTTGCTCACCAGATGGTAGAGTTTTGTCAGGACTGGCTCTCCCAAGGCCGTCAGTAGTACTAATGGAATGTAGTCTACTCCCGGGGACTTGTTTCGACTCAGGTCTTTCAGTGCTCTGTCAGACTCTTCAAGCAGTATCGTATCTCCCATTTCATCTTCATCTACATTCTCTTCCATTTCCATAATATTGTCCTCAAGTACATCGCCCCTGTATAGACCCTCAATCTACTCCTTCCACCTTTCTGCTTTCCCATCTTTGCTTAGAACTTCATATGTAGAATCGAGAATCTCTACGATTTTTGCCTATTGTCGACACTGATACTGACAAGATATAGGTCCTAGTAATCTGAAGACTTCCAAGAATTCAGAATGAGATTTTTCACCCTGCAGTGATGTGTGGGCTGTGGCAGGTTAAAACTGTTTGCCGCACCAAGTCTTATCCGCGAAACGCAAAGGTCCCGAGTTTAAGTGTTCTACATACTGACCTATCCAAGCCGCGAGTAAGTTTCGCAGGAGAGCTTCTGTGAAGTTTGGAAGGTATCAGACGAGGCACTGGGGGAAGTAAAGCTAAATGTAAATTTCGTATGAACAGGGCCTCCCGTCGGGTAGACCGGTCACCGGGTGCAATTTTTTCGATTTGCGCCACTTCGGCGACTTGCTCGTCGATGGGGATGAAATGATGATGATTAGGACAACACCAGTCCCCGAGCGGAGAAAATCTCTGACCCAGTCGGGAATCGAATACGGGCCCTTAGCACTGACATTCTGTCACGCTGACCACTCAGCTACCCGGGGCGGACAGGATGTAAAGCTATGAGGACGGGTCGTGAGTCGTGCTTGGGTAGTATAGTCGGTAGAGCACTTGCACGCGTAAGGCAAAGATCCCGAGTTCGAGTGTCGGACCGGAACGCAGTTTTAATCTGCCGGGAAGTTTCACTTTTGGGAATGTTTAAATTTTAGGTTCAAAAATGGCTCTGAGCACTATGGGACTTAACATCTGAGGTCATCAGTTCCCTAGAACTTAGAACTACTTAAACCTAACTAACCTAAGGACATCACAAACATCTATGCTCGAGGCAGGAATCGAACCTGCGACCGTAGCGGTCTCGCTGTTCCAGACTGAAGCGCCTAGAACGGCTCGGTCACACCGGCCGGCAAATTTTAGGTCTGAAGTCGGCTAGCAAATGACAAAAGAAGTATTCTTCTTGTGATATGATTACAGATTAACCATTTGCGGATTTTTTCCTGTACTTGTACTCGGAAACCTTGCTGCTTGGCAAATGTCATGATCCCACGTCAACGGGAAGTATCTTATATGTTTTAAAGAATCTCCGTGCAATTATCAAAATATGTCACATAAATCATATCTTTTGACCGCACTGATTTGTAAGTTTAATTGTTTTACATCATCTAGGGACCCTAGAGCTTAGTATTTGACATAAATGTCAACGTCATACGTCTGCTCATTCTTGAGAACAAGGCGTCTTAACAGACGGACGGACGCACACTCGGATAAGAACTGACAAAAAAACTTTTATTGTGTGATATAATTACAAATTAACACTTTTCGATTTTTCTCTTTACTTGAAGTGTGAAACGTTTCTTCGAGCCAAACGTCATGACTCTAAGCCAAACAACGAGAAGTATGCTGTAGTTTTTGATGAGTTTTCTAGTACCATAATGTGTCACATAAATGACCGTATTTTTTTTATTGCATTGACTTAGAAATTTTAGTTTTTGTACCGCCAAGGAAACTAAGGCCTTAATACGTGACATAAATGTCAACTTGATACGACTACCCGTTCTTAAGAAAAACGGGTTTTCACAGACGGACGGACTGACAATAGGACAAGAAATGGCAAAGGAAATATTTTTCTCGAGTGATATAATTGTCCACAGCTCATGGTTTTGCGGTATCGTTCTCGCTTCCCGCGCACGGGGTCCCGGGTTCGATTCCCCGCGGTATCAGGGATTTTTTTTTTCCTGCCTCGAGATGAATGGGTGTTGTTGTGTCGTCTTCATCATCATCGTTCATCCCCATTACGGCTGAAGGAAGGCAATGGCAAACCACCTCCCTAAGGACCTTGCCTAGTACAGCGGTGCGGGTCTGCCGCATCGTCCCCTACGCTCCTCGGAGTATGGGAACTCATCATCATCATCATCGTCATCTCGTCATACAATTACAAATTTTCACTTTTCAATTTTTTTTCCTTTGCTTTTACTGTGAAATTTTGCTTCTAGCAAAATTTCATGATTCTAGATCAACAGGAAGTACCCTATGAGTTTTCATGAGTGAGCTTGCCATTAACCAAATATGTGACAAATGGCCGTACGTTTTGATTCATCTGACTTAGGACCTGCAGTTTTCTACATGACTAAGGAACCGTAGACCTTGGTATAAATCTCAACCTGATACAGCTGCCCGTCCCTTAAAAAATAGGCTTTTAAGAGTCGGATAGACAGACGGACAATGAAGTGATCCTATAAGGGTTGTGCCTTTCCCAACTGACGTATGGAACTCTAAAGGCACCAGATGTGACCAACTGTCAAAATCCTGAATTACCGCATTATGCAGCACGTACGTAGCAGAGTAAGTGAGGCTCTGAAAGATACCGACAAGGATTTGTAGCCATGCAGACTCCAATACCATTGTCACCTGCACGAGGTTTAAGTTGACGATCCTTGGCGCGAACAGCCCGATCGAGGTGGGCCAACAGATTCTCGATTGAGGTTACATCCGAGGGGTTTGATGGATACGGGAGAACGGTGAAACCGTCCTGGTGCTCTTCGAACCACGCACGTACACTACGAACTGCTTAACACCATGCATTGTCCTCTGCATCGTGCTGAAGGAAAAAAAACTGCATATAGTGGTGAACATGGCTCCCAAGGATAGATGCATACTTACTTTAATCCACTGTTCCTTCAAGAATGACGAGATCACTCGGGGAATGCCACGAAAACGTTCTTCAGACCACGACACTCCCTCCTCTACCATGGACCTTTGTGACGACTGTTGTAGGGCCATACACACCAAAGGCCCTCAATTCGGTGAAGCAGAAAACGTGATTCACCTGGAAAGACCAATCAGAGGACGTCTAGTTGCCGTACTGGGGTGTAAATTCCAGCTTTCGTCGCCGATGAGCAGCAGTCAGCATGGGTGCACGAAGCAGGCACCTGCTGCAGAGGCCCATACGTAGCATTGTGCACTGAACGGTCGTTGAGAAGACGCTGCTAGTAGCCCCTTGGAGTACTGAGCGGTCAGCTGCACTTCTATTCGCCCGTAGACATCTCCGCAGCCGTCGTTCACCGTATCATCTATGGCCCATGGTGCGCCATAGATGCATCGATGCCGGTTTTGGATAACGCCGTTTTGCCACACGTGGCATACTTTAACCACAGCGGCACGCAAACAGCTTACACATTTAGCCATTTGGTAAATTTTTCCACCCTTGGTACGATAACCAGTGATCGTGCCCAATTTGGACGACAGATAAAAATATTGCTCCATTTCTGCATTACGACAACGGCTGCATTGTTCTCCGCGTCCCCAGACGCGGTTTATATACCCTCCACTGCTGCCACCTGCCATGTGTGAGTGGTTATTGAACGTTGATATCGAACGTACGCGGCGGTCACGTTAATGTGACTGGATCTCGTACATCACGAAACAAACAAAAAAATAATTATGTAGTTTTATACAGGGTGTTACAAAAAGGTACGGCCAAACTTTCAGGAAACATTCCTCACACACAAAGAAAGAAAATGTGTTATGTGGACATGTGTCCGGAAACGCTTACGTTCCATGTTAGAGCTCATTTTATCACTTCTCTTCAAATCACATTAATCATGGAATGGAAACACACAGCAACAGAACGTACCAGCGTGACTTCAAACACTTTGTTACAGGAAATGTTCAAAATGTCCTCCGTTAGCGAGGATACATGCATCCACCCTCCGTCGCATGGAATCCCTGATGCGCTGATGCAGCGCTGGAGAATGGCATATTGTATCACAGCCGTCCGCAATACGAGCACGAAAAGTCTCTACCTTTGGTACCGGGGTTATGTAGACAAGAGCTTTCAAATGCCCCCATAAATGAAAGTCAAGAGGGTTGAGGTCAGGAGAGCGTGGAGGCCATGGAATTGGTCCGCCTCTACCAATCCATCGGTCACCGACTCTGTTGTTGAGAAGCGTACGAACACTTCGACTGAAATGTGCAGGAGCTCCATCGTGCATGAACCACATGTTGTGTCGTACTTGTAAAGGCACATGTTCTAGCAGCACAGGTAGAGTATCCCGTATGAAATCATGATAACGTGGTCCATTGAGCGTAGGTGGACGAAACTAAAATGAGCTCTAACATGGAAATTAAGCGTTTCCGGACACATGTCCACATTACATCTTTTCTTTACTTGTGTGTGAGGAATGTTTCCTGAAAGTTTGGCCGTACCTTTTTGTAACACCCTGTATATTTCTGACGAAATCTCGAACGTTGCCTCCAAAGTCATGTGACTGTTGTCCGATGTACGGTTTTCCCTAAGCGCCCTGCAGACTTCAGATGTCATTCAGTCGCCAGTACCTCGTCTAAAAGAATCGTTGATTTTGCAGACGCATAGTCATTTAAATAATGTGCATTCAGTATCTACATTTGTGTTCTGCAAGCCGCCTTATGGATTGCAGTGCTTGCGTACATTGTGTACCACTGACCCTTCACTCCCTATTCTCTTCGCCGGCCGGTGTGGCCGTGTGGTTCTAGGCGCTTCAGTCTGGGACCGCGTGACCGCTACGGTCGCAGGTTCGAATCCTGCCTCGGGCATGGCTGTGTGTGATGTCCTTAGGTTAGTTAGGTTTAAGTAGTTCTAAGTTCTAGGGGACTGATGACCGCAGATGTTAAGTCCCATAGTGCTTAGAGTCATTTGAACCATTTTGAACCTATTCTCTTCCAGTCTCGAATGGTCCTCAGGAAGAATGATTGCTGATAAGCCTCCGTGTGAGCTCACATCATTGTGGACCGTCGGTTTGCAGCAGGGCTAAGATCACGCTTGCCTCTGGCCGGGTTGCGGTTACTCTGGTGTCGTGAAAGAGTGGACTTGAGAATGGAATGGCGTTCTATTCTCTTCATCGATGGGAGTACGTCCTGTCTCTATGAGAATGGTGGACATACACGTGTACGGCGTACACTTGATGAGCGTCCTATTCTGGAATGTATTCGCCCACGACACAGAATCCCCCTTCCCCCCCCCCCTCCCCCTCTCAAGGCTTCATGCTGTGCTGGGCCATCAATAAAGGCTCCGGTCGCTTGTGGTGTTTATGCGGATTAATGTTACCCGTGGTCTAGGGGTAGCGTCTTTGAGTCATAATCAAATCGTCTTCAGTCTCGAGTTCGAATCCCGTCGCTGAACGGAATGAACAGTCTAATGAGTACAGAGTATGGATTGAGAGTAACTCGAAGATAGACGAAGGTAATGAGAACTAGGAGAAATGAGAACAGCGAGAAGCGTAACATCAGGATTGATGGTCACGAAGTAGATGTAGTTAAGGAATTCTGCTACCTAGGCAGTAAAATAAAAAATGACAAACGGAGCAAGGAGGACATCGAAAGCAGACTAGCAATGGAAAAAAGGGCATTCCTGGCCAAGAGAAGTCTACTAATATCAAATATCGGCCTTAATTTAAGGAAGAAATTTCTGAGAATGTGCGTCTGGAGTACAGCATTGTATGGTAGTGAAACATGGACTCTAAGCATTTGAGATGTGGAGCTACAGACGAATGTTGAAAATTAGGCGGACTGATAAGGTAAGGAATGAGGAGGTTCTGTGCAGAATCGGAGAGGCAAGGACTATGTGGAAAACACTGATAAGGAGATGGGACAGGATGATAGGACATCTGTTAAGACATGTAAATATAGAATGTGCAGAGCAATTACATAGCGAACAGGAGGCCCGGGTTCGAATCCCGGGCTGAATAAAATTTCAACATCCTCATTGATTTCAGTCAAAGCCGGTTTGGAGTCAATGTCTGTAATTCCTTTGTGTCTTAACCTTTATGATTGTTTTCATGCGGGAATACACACCTGCGTTGCCGGCAGAAAAGGGGGGGGGGGATTACACAGGGCTATTGGGCGACTTTTGGGGCTACTTTATTGTGATATGTGTGTTTCTCTTGGTCTGAATCTGTTACCAAGTACTCGTACTCCTACAATGATGAACTACCTATCACATCACTTGTCAATAAAATCGTCTTTTTGTGTTAGAGTTTTGAGGGCATTGCCTTTTTTTATGCAGTGTATGTTTACTAGAATATAGTTGTATATAATGAGTGCTTTAAAATAAGTGTATGGTTTAGAGATGTGTATGACAGAGACAATGGCTAAGGCTTCCTTGCTGGGAATGGGCTTCAGGACAACAGTGTTTTCAAACACGCTGATACCAGTTGGATAACATTGCAGACGATACCATTCTTCGCTGCGAAGATACAAAACATTTTCTTTAAAAACACGTGTCGACACAGATGACAACACTTAAAGATACCGCAAGACTTGCATTTCATTTTACAGTATGTGTTTCGCACCACTACAACTTTTGCGCTCTTAAATGATCAGCGGAACTTATTTAATAGACACTAACTGTTAGCGTATCACAGACGTCCGAATGGCATCATGCCGTTATGAATGTACTCAGAACTAATCCCCAAGTAAAATCACTCGTTTCCCTAACTATCGCAGCAGCATTCGAATGCTTTCTGCTAAACACCTTGTGAAGTTCCAAAGCGGTTCCTCGTTGAGCTACAGGCGGCTCTTTTTATCAATTTATCATTATCGTTAAAAGCGTTTTGCTGTTTCAGCAAAAGCGCAAAAAAAGAGGCATTCACCGCGCTGCGAAATTCTCTGTCTTCGCGAAGCTTCCGTATGCGTTGCTTGAAAGGAAGGAGAGGTGGAATTTTCCGAAACTTTGCAGAAAAAAACGCATATTTCGTTCCTGTTGGCTTCGTTTCGCTGATAGCGATCGGGCGGTTCTTTGTTTAGAAATACTCGCAGAAAAATAAATATCCCCCGATGTAATGAGAGCACCGTCTGTTTGCTCTCGGAGGGTAAATAAATACCTAGTCGCAATCCCAACACAAACCAATAACTGTGAGAAGGTTCACACCTGTGGGTGAGTTGAAGAAAGAATGGGTAAGGCTCCAAGAGTTCATTCTGTACCGCCTGTGCTAAACAGGGCACATAGAGGATAATTAGGCTGCAAAAAACGCAATGCTTGCATTTATCTGCCCCTCCTAACAATGCAGAGAACGAAATTTCCAGAGAGATCTGTGAAACTTATTTGTTTACTTTTGGCAGTATGATCTCCTAAAGCTATCTTGGACGTTCCTTAGCTTAAACAGTTGATAGTTATCAATATCGAAAATGTGGCAAGTGGTACAGAGGAGAACCTGACAACAGCTGGAAGCTTGGTATCTCTGTTATTTTCATGAGTTAGCCTTTCTCATAATTTTATATCCACACTTCATTTCATATCCAACGAATCGTATTGGTGTTAATAGTCATTCTAATGTGGTGTATGTAACGTTATCTGTGCTTCTAGGTGACGGAACACATTCTTCTGAATCAATGTTCGTAATAATTTTTATGACTGACGACAGGAGTAGTTTGGGAATCAATTTCAAGTAAATGCGCAAGACACCACAACGCAAGGAAGCGCATGGGAAGCCAATTTTGTTTTCATCTTTAGCAGCGCGACGGCGTTCAGAGTATAACTTCCATGAAGTAATAAGCTGAGCGGTTGGTCCCGGCGGAGGTTCGAGTCCTCCCTCTGGCAGGTGTGTGTGTGTTTGTCCTTATGATATTTTGATTAAGTAGTGTTTAAGCTTAGGGACTGATGACCTTAGCAGTTAAGTCCCGTAAGATTTCACACACACACACAATAAGCTGAACCGTCCGCCATGTTTTCCCCAGCTCTGCGGATTTAGCCATGTTTTCCTTGTCGGTGGTTAACCTAGTCACGCACCTTTATACAATGTTTCTTATAAAATATTTGATACCGCATGTTTGAAATATACTGAATAGTAATTAGTGTGTAATGAGACAGTTAGAATGTCGTCATATAACAGAAAAACCGAAATGTAATATTACACGGCTGTAGAAATTTATTTTGGGAACTTGCGTGGTAGTTTTTAAAATATTAAACGTAATAAGTTAAGAATTCGGAACGAGTGTCTTCAATATGGATGTTACGCAGTCACAATCTCTGTCTATTTATTACTTGAAAAAGTGCCGTTTATTTTTAAATCGTACGTAGATAGTTTAAGAAACAAGGCATTTTTATTGTACATAGGCGGGAAATTTATAGATTCGTTAGAGTGAGACGAATTTTTACTAATAGTTTCATTTTTTTGCTTGTTGAATTGGGACTAAAACTTTATTTTTGAAGGTTATGTAACTTGCACAGGTTCCCTCATAATGACCAATCCGCTATAAAAATATCTTAATCTTCATTCGTTCCACTCTACCACTAAAACAAATGTGGTTAAATGTTATTCAGTTTGTGTATGTATATTTATGATAATGACGTATATATCACAATAAATATTTGCTATCACTTTGCCAATTGCGCAAATATCTCAGGAATTGAAAAAATTTGAGACGAACTGCATCAATATAGTTTTAGACTGGGTGAAGAAACACAATTGTGCACAGTTTGGTTTCACGCTTGTAACTGCTTTTATTAACACATAGTTACGATACATAGTTGAGTGCCAGGTCCTGGTTCCCAGATGTCTCTGCAGAAATTTATGGCCAATCTTTGTCTTCGTTCGGTGTCACTTGGATACCTAAATATACGAAAACCATTTTTGCAATGGTTAGTGCAGTTCACAGCTGAGCAGCCACGGACTCTTCAGTACATGTAATTAGGAATCTCCACTCGTATCGTCACCCATATGCAAACAAGTATGACTATCAAATGGTTCAAATGACTCTGAGCACTATGGGACTTAACATCGATGGTCATCAGTCCCCTAGAACTTAGAACTACTTAAACCTAACTAACCTAAGGACATCACACAACACCCAGTCATCACGAGGCAGTATGACTATCCTATACTTTGGGGATAACATGGCGGACAGTTCATTTCAGGTTATGGTAATCTTAGTTCAGATTATGACGTAAGTCACACACCCTTGCACGAGGGGGAGACACCCAGTCATCGCTTGACTGGGAGCTAGACATGTGATGTGGACGGCTTCGAGAATGTTCTATCAGATTCCGGTATGTAATTAAGACGTAGTAAACCAGCAAAGATACGTCTCAGCTAAGTGTATAGACTGATACATTTAAGTTTGTGTGTGGGAGGGCGAGGGGGTAACACAAAAAAAAGGGAAGGAAATTGTAGTTTTGTCGATTGCTGAACTCGAAATAAACACTTCTATAACTTCATATGGAAATTTCATGTGTGAAGTAAATATTGGAAACATCTAAATTCTGTTAGAAGGGATAACGCGGAATGAAGAAAGACGCAACAGAAGATGAACTGAGATGACGTGGAAAGGCTGACGACGGCGGTTGGCGACCATTTAGGGCATACGTCAAGTAGTTCCAGGGGGAGACTGAGGAGGTAACATAGCAGTTCTTTTATAGTGCACATCCTGTAATTGATGCAATGAAAATGACGAATAGCCGTTAGCTTTCGCATTAAGTGCACGAGTTTAGTTTTGTTTAAAGCGTATTTTGAGACAGTGAATAATTTCTTCATCTGTAGATCACACTGGCATTCATCGAAACACTGCTGAAATCCAACGCACCCACGCGGATGGGAACGTGAGAAGATTTCATCAGCAGTATACACCGGGAACACTTCGGTTGGAAATGGATCTGCACATTGACAATTTTGTGTGTCTCCTGATCAAGCACCTAGCCTAATCCTAGACTGCGCGGTTTGGCTTCCGTCGTTTCGTTTCTCAATGTCAGTTTACCGTTAATGACCAGATAGTCACGGTACAGTGGGGCCTATGAAGATGTGATATTACTGTCACGTTGTAAAGATGCATAGTGCACTCTTTAGCTTTACATGCTCAATTCATAATACTGTATTTCGAGACACACGTAGCAGATAGAATATCTCTACAGAATGTTGCTGATATGAACAAATTTAAGCTCTTTTTATGTAAGTGGTTGCAGTACAGACTGAACAGGTGAGTGAAAATTTGCATCAAGGCCGGGAATCGAAACAGGGTCTCCTGCTTACCAGCCATTAAGCCACTTCGGCACAACGGTTCACCCAACTACAAGGATTACACTGCCACGCCTCCCTCCTCGATCCAAATTCTCACTGTCACCCAGGTCTATTTTAAATTCGCTCTTACACGTGAACACCCTAGTAAGCCTAGTAAGCGGATTTGATTCCCGGTATGACGTCGGTCTCGTTAGAGTTGACGCGACTCGGCGGTGATAGCTGTCCCAGTCGGTATGACGTGGAACGACGTCTGTCGCTCACGACAACGCCACCCTGTAACTAGTATGAAAACACAAACTCCTCGCATGATTTGGTCATATTTCAGATACCGTCTATCGTGATTAATGCCAATATTTCAATAGAGCAGCACGTCAGGATGTGTAAGCCGCTGTTGCTTCTTCACTGACAGACGCGGCAATTGCACACCTCGATAACGCGATGACTTCCTTGACCTGAAATGATGACCACCAGTTTTCTTTTGTTGTGAGTCCGCGACAGACTTTCCGGCTTGAGCGAACTGGCTAACTGTAGTTCATCTTTTTATTATCACCGGTTAGATAATGTATGTTGGCCGGCCGCGGTGGCCATGCGGTTCTGGGCGCGTCAGTCCGGAACCGCGCGACTGCTACGGTCGCAGGTTCGAATCCTGCCTCGGGCGTGGATGTGTGTGATGTCCTTAGGTTAGTTAGGTTTAACTAGTTCTAAGTTCTAGGGGACTGATTACCTAAGATGTTACGTCCCATAGTGCTCAGAGCCTTTTGAACCATTTAATGGATGTTGAATATTAACAATATAAATTCTTGAATCTTCAATCCAAGTCGTAGCCACATTATGGAATAGCGAGGATGTTAAGTTGATAAAATTGTTATTCCGTCGTCAAGACGTCGATACGTCGCGTGTTCAATCACTACACGACGTAATTCCAGAGATAACATATACTTAAGCAATGTTCAAAATGCGTCGTAATCTTGGGACAAATCGATGACTGTTCACTGTTAAATAATCATGAATTCACTTTTCACTTCATAATATTCTACTAGTCAATTAACTTTCATTAATACACATTATAATGTCTATTCAATTATGTAGGCGACACGACGAATTAAAGCTTGAATCCAGTTTCATTGTTCCTTGTAATTAATTGTCCCTACGCTGAGCACGCATACCGATTTCTCACTCAGGGAATTGCTCCGTTTGCATCAATGATCCTGTCGTTGACGACAACTTCTGACAACTCGGCGCAATTGTACGTTCTTCTTGTTTGTGTTTGTCTGTTACGTACTCGAGACTAATAATTGTTTTTCTGTCGGAGATCTTTCCTTTTCAGTGTCCCTGAATGTTCGTGCTTATTCAGTGCCACGAAGGCTAAGTCCTATCACAAATCTCACACGATTTAATTTCGTCGCGAATCTCCGTATTCCGTTATCTTGTTAACTTTACAGATGTCTTTGCTTTAGTATGACTTCTGAATAATACTTCAGACTATAACTCAAAACTTTCAAACTTACGATTATCTTAAAACAATCTAGTAGCGCTTACATGCATACTACTATCGGAATAGTACAAGAGAGCGACTAGATAGCAACTGAAGCTAACATTTCCATTTACGAGTTACAGTGTAGTCACATCGAACTTCCTTTTCGATGCGGCTATAACTCTCTTCTATGGTAAATGTTATCTTTGGCCAATTTACCATCTGGGCTTTAACCTTCGTTATTAATTATTTTGCAATTATTTCTTTGATGTTTTTGTTGCTTATCGTATCATATTTTTTCATTCAGACTCTATTTCACGATAAATAATATTATTCACATGACATTCCTGTTGATCAAATTACCGCAAGTGTAAATTTTGACGTCAGTAGCTGTCGTCACTGTCAGGATGACTAATTTTCCTATTTCTTTTGCAACAAAGGGTTGTTTATTAGGGTTTCTGTAATTGGGGTGCTATACAGGCCATGGTACAAATTTTCACTCGACGCTTCAGTTATAAAATCATATCTGTATGAGACCACTAAAGTCTCTTAAATGGTGTCATTACATACAAATTTAAGCTCTGGACTGCTTGTAAACATGTTTCCAAGTGTTCCCTAACTTCACGCTGAATACGCGGAAAAGGCGAGCACCCGATTTTTGGGTTTCTGTGCTGGCTCTCTGTACTATGGTGCCAGCCACAGTTGCGTCGAACTGGTAATATCATCTGTTAAACAAGAATTTTAAAACCCACTGAAACTTCATAATGAACTGTCTGAAATAATATTTGGTACTGCTTTTACTGATAGGCTGCACAGTTGTGTTTCCGGGTTAGACTGCCCTATCGTCTCGTCGTAATACAACTGTGTGAAGCGGAGAGTGGGGTGTCTGGGAGCTTTCGAGCTTTCCTGTAACAAGGTAAGCAGGTAGCTTTCCGGACAGCAGAATGACGGCCAGCAGTTTTAATATTAACGGCAGTCGCTGCACAATCAGAGTTCGTTCCTGAAGCTAATCTCAGGCGCTAATAGATCGGACAGGTCAGTAAACAGAGAGCATTCAGTACACACACAGTCATTATCGGTAATAAAGTAGTTTAATTTTATTTTTTAGATGACCGATTTCGATCTTCAGCTCTTACGTACCTTGATGACTGTAGGAAAGATTGCCGTGCAGTTCAGTGTTCTCCACGCCTGCACAGATGGATCTGCTCTATGGCACCGATTCCTAACATCATCAAAGAATGTACGATTTGAAGACAATCTCCTAGAAGATCGAAACAGGTCATACAAAAATAAAAATGAACGACTTAAATGCGATCACGACTGTGAGTATTCAGATAAGTTATTAATAGATCGATGATTTTCCTGGAACTGCCGGCCGGAGTGGCCGAGCGATTCTAGGCGCTACAGTCTGGAGCCGCGCGACCGCTACCGTGGCAGGTTCGAATCCTGCCTCGGGCATGGATGTGTTTGATGTCCTTAGGTTAGGTAGGTTTAAGTAGTTCTAAGTTCTAGGGGAGTGATGACCTCAGGTGTTATGACCTCAGCAGTTAAGTCCCACAGTACTCAGAGCCATATGAACTTTTAACTATTTTCCAAAATATTTTAGGTAACATTCAATAATCATTATCACAGACAACCTCGAGCGTAAGGTCCAAGATGCCTCCTTATCAACTAAACGACGTGTGTTCCGTACTTCTTCAGTATTCAGCTGATCCTGCCAATTTATTTTACAGAGAGACTCTCTTCAGGACTTATTTTTCAGTCCAAGTTGGTTTATTTATTTGTAGTCAAGTGAAGTACTGTTTTAGCAGTACAGTGCCGTAGAATGCAACCAGAACTTGCTATAATACTTTTTTTTCAAAACAAAAAAATATAACGAAGCCCATAGATGTGAAATCCGCAAATGAGAATGTCACTGGAAAAATGAAATTATGTGGCTGTTGATAGCTATACAGCATGTCATTATCCGCCCCCGATAGTGGTCAGCGCGACAGAATGTCAATCACAAAGGCTCGGGTTCGATTCCCGGCTGGGTTGGAGATTTTCTCCGCTCAGTGACTGGGTGTTGTGTCGTCCTAATCATCATCATTTCATCCCCATCGACGCGCAAGTCGCCAAAGTGGCGTCAAATCGAAAGACTTGCACCCGGCGAACGGTCTACCCGACGGGAGGCCCTAGTCACACGACATTAACATTTTTAGATTGTCATTTCGAGACCGTTCAGAACTGAACTGTTAAACCGTTGCGAAAGAATAAAATCAAAAGTATTAATTTTTCGTTAGTGCTTCCGCATTGGAAGATTAACGAGTGACTTATAATGAGAAATGTCTTTCAGAGTAAAATCTTCTTTGTGGAGAGAAGACGGCAGATGAAACAGAAAAACTACTTGCTTGAAGTGTGATCTTCTTCTGTTGTGATGAAAATAACTACATATTTGTGCTTACTTTACAAATGATTTCCGTGTTTACCGCTGTACTGCATGACTCATTTCGCGGCCAAAAGAAGCAGATAGACGCTCAAAAATTTCAAGATAGTCATTGAAAAAGTGGTTGTAGCTCTGCAACGCGAAATGAAGATTTGTAGTACTAGTGAAAATATCGCTTAGAAGCTACAGTGACGGACAGCCGATAGCGATATGTCGTGGGTATTGTGTCCCGTTGGAACGGCAATGGGTTCTACGGCAAAAAGTATAGATAGAAAAACGCGCACACTGGTAAAAGTTTTAATACAATTGTATACTTCGCTTGTTCCAATTATTCCACTGGCTGTCCTCGTACAAATCCAGATAGTGGCCTGGAACATGTACAGTTGCTACTAACGACATGTTCTACTTCAACTTCAATCACTGTCTGATAACGAGCGAAGACCTGAGTCTGTTACACTTGTACTCGCTGCTCCATTTCAACTACGCTGAGCCCGGATGTATACCGAAGACTCAAGACTCTGGAGATTCTAACGCTGTAACCAAGACGACGGAGCCACAACGCTGGAGGCTGGAGGCTCCTTGCGGCAGCCTCTTCCTCTTATCGGCGTGGTACGTGCAGCTAGAGAGAGAGAGAGAAGGGGGGGGATGGGGGGAATCTGCATAAACGCTATTGGCAGCGTCGTATAACAGAAAGATCCCACCTGCGTGGTATCGAGTGCCGATGATACCACAGTAACAGAGTGTGTATTTTCCAAAACGCATGATTTTTCAAAAAATGGTTCAAATGGCTCTGAGCACTATGGGACTTAACTTCTGAGGTCATCAGCCCCCTAGAACTTAGAACTACTTAAACCTAACTAACCTAAGGACATCACACACATCCATGCCCTAGGCAGGATTCGAACCTGCGACCGTAGCGGTCGCGCAGCTCCAGACTGTAGCGCCTAGAACCGCTCGGCCACTTCGGCCGGCCATGATGTTTCAAAATCATCCCGTTTCACTACATTTTATACATGAATGAAGATAGAAATGTGGAGTAAATGCTAATTTACACATTGAATTGCACAGTACTTGTTTTCAAAAGAACTATCCTTTATGACAATGGTATACCTCTACATCCGCGATCATACTTCCCTGGTGCTCCATTGACATTTACGTTTAGGATTCACCGTTCAAATAAGTTGTCAGTATGCTCTCCATCGGACGCGCGTGACATTCAGACTCGTCCCATACCTTCGCTATGTGGCGTTCACCAAAAGTTGTGGCAAGGAGAGGCACCGAGACGGCGTCTTTCACAATACTTCCCAAAAAAAATTGAAACTCACATACAGTGAGATGAGGCGACGTAGAGGCCAATGGTGCGAAGCGAGATCCATACCTCGCTTACGTCCAGAAACGCACTGAGATGCTGTCGATGACAATCACGCCGTGCTGTTATATGTGAATTTCACAACACAAAAAGGCTTCTGTAGCTACATTACTCATCTCGACCCAACACACGATGGGTAATGCACTGCATCCGGGAAACTCTACTGCCAACCACATGGACGTGTTATTTACAACTGGCCCCGAAGTAAACTTTTAGTTTCCGTGCGCAAGCTAACATTCGCTCCAAGTTTTCATCTTCATCCATGTAAAATATATAGTAATGTGAATTCGGATGAATCTTTCTGTAAATCCCTCTACAATGTAACATGTAAACATGAAATCTCAAAATGAAAATATCGCTGAGAAAATAATAATCAAATTACGTGTAGGTTGACAGTTCTAAACCTTTTCTGTTTTCCTCAGACCATTTGAAGATGAACTGTTAAATTACCTAGAAATAGTAACAATATGGAAAGTATTTATTTGTAGGTCCTCCTGGACTGAAAGGATTGGCCAATGACAGTGACAGAACTCTTCTTCAGAAACACTTTCTTTTTAACAAAATGTTTTTTAAAATTTTTTAAAAAAACTTCTGGAAACCGCATTAGCTGTTAACCATTTCTTCTAAAATCATACACGACCGGTTACGCGATATTGTGATCGCATCTTCATGTGAAAAAATCTACAAAAACATACAATTTGTGTTGGAAGCAAACTAACAATAATAATAAATATTTTGGGTATTTAGACCAGAGAAAGAGGGAGTGAAATTCTCACATAGCAAATTTTACATTAGGCCATTAAAATAGTATGGTCACCTAACGTTCGGATGGCTCCAGTCATTAGCACTGTCACTTAAATCGATGTTGAATAATCCAGAAGAAGAAAACAAAGCATTGGTGGTTAGGCGTTGTGACACACTTGTAAATTTTGATTGCCTATGACTCCGTACCGGAGTTCCATTGAAAGGGCACGTCCGACTTCCTTCCCTGTCCTTCCCTAATCCGATGAGACCGATGACCTCGCTGTCTGGTCTCCCCCCCCCCCCCCCCCCCAAAAAAAAACCCACTCACCCTCTGTATATTATATGGCCAATTCAAGATGAGAAATGAATCACAAATAACGCCCAAAAGTCAGGAAGACAGTCCTTAAAAACTGCGTTTGTAGCTCCGAAACGTAAACAAAAATATAAAATACTGTCAGTGAAGACTGCGAATTACTGCTAATAAGGTTCTCAACCAAAAGCTAATGTGACAGGCAACCAAGGGGAAATACCTTCCTATGGAATTAATGTTGTTCTTGTTAGAGACTTGTTGCAAGTTCCTCAATTTACATCCATTCCCCTGCACTCGAAACCGAGTAACTTGGCTCCAAAATACAGTGCTGGCAATTAGAACTGGATCACCATGCCAGAGGAATGTAATAACTTGAAACTGGTGTGAAGAGTACCACATACTTGGACAAGCAGATCATTGGCATTTCTGCCCTACACTGCAAAACGTGGGTACCAGTAACTTCATCTACAATCTTTTGTATAAGGATAGATTACGGAGCGGTTTTCTGCTACAGATATCGCATTCAAATGTCGGTTATTTGTGAAAAGGTCGTGTTATGCCTTGTACATGGTTCAGTCACATTAATGTGATCATCGACTAAGTTCAATGTGCAATAACCACTCACAGACGGCAGGTGGCAGCACCATCAGAGAAGGATATACAGGGTGAAAAGTATTTAAACAGACAAACTCTGGAGGGTTGTAGGGGACATCAAAACAAATATTTTTCCCTCATGTCATTTTTTCCTATGAGGAGTATTTAAACTGGCAGAGAAAGATTACTCTGGCGGCAAATTAATTAAACCAACAAGCACGTTTCCATTTTTTTATGACCAAGACACAACACATTAACACAACCCAGTTTCAGTTACAGTAGATTTTCAAAAATGCCTCCATTGGCCCATAAACAAAGGTTACACCGTCGGATCATGTTCTGTCTGACACGGGCAAAAACTCCAGGAGTATCCTGAATTGTCCCTCGTGCTGCTACTATTCGGGCAACCAGATCCTCCTCTGATGCAACAGGAGTTGCGTAAACAAGGTTGCGCATCTCTCACCACACAAAAAAGTCCAGAGGGCACCTATCTGTGGATCGAGCAGGCCATGGTACAGGCCCACCTCTGCCAGTCCACGTTTCTGTGAACCGTCGGTCCAGGAATCGACGCACACGACTGAAATGTGCCGGCGCCCCGTCATGTTGGAACCACATGCGTTGTCTTGTAGGGAGCGGGACGTCTTCCAGCAATTCTGGCAATGCTCTGGCGAGTAAATTGTAATAGTGCCTGCCATTTAATGGCCTAGGTAGCAGATACTGCCAAATTAAACAGTCCCCAACAACACCGACCCACACATTAACGAAGAACCGCACTTGATGAACGCTAGTAACTGTGGCATGTTGGGTATCCTCAGTTCAAACATGCAAATTGTGAATGTTGAAGACTCCATCACACCCCCAACATTGCTTCATCGGTAAACAAAACAGAGGATGGAAATGTAGGATGCATTTCACTCTGTTCCAGGTACCACTGTGAAAACTGTGCTCTGGGTGGATAATCAACTGGTTCCAGCTTGTGGACACGCTGTAAGTGAAATGGATGTAACAACTGCTCTCGAAGGACTGTTCTTACATTCGTCTGCTTCGTCCCCATGTTACGTGCAATTGTACGAGTGCTGATTGAAGGTTCCCACTCCACATGCTGCAAGACAGCTTCTTCAAATTGCAGCGTTCTTACCATGCGACGGCGTCCCTGTCCAGGTAAACTGCTAAATGACCAGGTCTCACGCAGATGTTGGTACACAGCAGCAAAGGTCGTATGATGCGGGTACGGCAATTAGGATATTGTTGATAAACCCGCTGTGCAGCTCATCCGTTGTGGTGCGCTACGTAGTACGCACCAACCATATCAGTGTACTCACTCCAGGTGTATTGCTCCATTAGTAAACAGAGACAATGCACTACTACAGTGGTGGACAGCAGTTGCCTACAACTGAAGAGCGTAATACGCCCTCTAACAACTGAAGATCGTAATACGGCCTCCACCAGTTTAAATAATCCTCATAGGAAAAAATGACATTAGGGAAAAATATTTGTTTTGATGTCCTCTACAACCTCCCAGAGTTTGTCGGTTTAAATACTTTTCGCTCTGTATAAAGCGTGTCAGTGGGATGCGGAAAACAGTGCAGGCGTTGTCGTAATGCAGGACAGAGCTAATTATCTGAATTTCGAACGGGCTTGACCATTGTGTTACGGGCCAGGTGTAGACGCATTTCCGAAACGGTGAAGTCTGTACGCTAAACCACTCCCGTGCAGCCGTGGTTAAGTATACCAAGGCACAGCCCAAAACTGGCACCGAAGCAACTCTGGTGCATCTCGGGCCATCAGTGACCCTGGTGAACGCCGGCTGCAGAGTTGTATACGGACAAGCAGACGATCAACTGACCGCCCACATGAACCGAAGGGCTACCAACAGAGCTTCATCAACAACCGTTTAGTGTATGTAAGGGCCTCTGCAGCATCTGTGTGGTTCATGCACTTGTGCTGACTGCTGTTCATTTGCAACAAAGGCTGGAATTTGCATTCCACTACTGCAACTAGACGTTCACTGACTGGCAACAAGTGAATCACGTTTTATCCTGTATGGGACAGAACACTTTGGCTTGTACAGCCTTGCAACCATCATTGCAATGGTCCAGTTAGGGGAAGGGAGCGTTATGGCCTGGGCCAGCCGTTGGTGGCCGAGCGGTTCTAGGAGCTTCAGTCTGGAACCGCGCGACCGCTACGGTCGCAGGTTCGAATCCTGCCTCGAGCATGGATGTGTGTGATGTATTCAGGTTAGTTAGGTTTAAGTAGTTCTAAGTTCTAGGGGACTGTTGACCTCAGCTGTTAAGCCCCATAGTGCTCAGAGCCATTTTTTTTGTTATGGTTTGGAGAATGATTCTGTGGCACTGCCTGGGTGATCTTTTAATTCTGGAAAGGACAATGGATCAACACAAGTATGCATCCATCCTCGGACATCCTTCCCACACCAACATGCTGTTTGTTTTCTCCTCGCCAATCTGGTGCCAATGTGACATCACTGATTTACTTTGCGCGTCACATGATCTTCTGAGCTCCGGACTTATATTCGTGTGTGTGTTCGACACCTTGTTGTTGTTTGAAGCGCCGTCGAGCCCCCGTGTGATATAGTAGGGTGCCACGATTCTGCATCATTACAGAGGAAGGTTGTAGGTGCCTTTGAGCGAAATTACAAACTTATGCGTCGGAATGGGAGAAAGTTACGGAGTTTCAGAAAAGTGATCCTTTAATTCTGTTGCGCAGTGTATTACTCAATTCGAACATGTTCTATAATTTTGATGAATCACGCCAATTATTAACATTTAGTATTTTACATCTACATCATACTCCGCAAGCCACCTAATATTGTATGTTAGAGGGTACTTTCTGTACTACTGACAGCGCCCTCCAACCTGTTCCACTCGCGAATAGCGCGTGAGAAGAATGATTCTCGTAAACCTCCGTATTGGCTCTAATTTCTCGAATTTTCCCCTCGTGCTCATTACGCGAGACGTAGGGGAGACTTGTACAGTACCGGACATTGCCCAGTATAGGACAGAGCGTGTTTCCCGAATACTCCCATGGATGGCAGGCAGATGCACTCTTGCCCGTGAAGCTCTTTGTCACATAAGGTGGAAACATAGATCTCACCGGTTTCGTGCCACTGTTGCCTGAGCAGTGACTGGGAGATGTGTTTGTGGTCGAGCGGCGGCTTCCCGTTGTAAGGTTTCACCATCTATTAAACGAGACTGGGTGAGTAGAATGTGTTCAACTATTTTTTGTGATAACATTCATTGTGAATAAACAGAGGTAATTGAATTTTGGTTTAAAACGTTAGTTCATGATGGTAAATTTATATTCCTCTCCTGCTTCATTTGCCCATTATAGGACAATCATCACTTGCTCAGTGCCGGACACCTAAACAACAGTATTAGAACGACTGTAAAGCGCACTAATATTATGTTTCCCTTTCCAGGCACATTTCACGCCATGGATAAAGAGAAAGAAAGGGGACTTTGGTTCGAGGATAACATTGCTATCGGACAAAATGGGAATAAGGCAGGCTTCGATTCATTTTTCTGTCTCAAAAAGCACTTTGGCAGACAGACTAAAGTAACATGGCGGGGATGTTGAAATGAAGCCCCAGACTCGTCGTTCCAAGCAGACCTTTTGCAGGAGAATTAGAATCAAGCTTAGTTGAGCATTTGGTAGCCCTAGATAATAAAATGATGCCAATGAGTAAAAAATAATTTTTAAGATTTGTATTTCAAATGTCTGAACACCTTAAAATTCCAAACCAATTCCATAAATAAAAACTGACAGCAGGTGATAAATTTTATTATCAATTTGTAGACCACCATCGTGCACTCTGTTTGCGGAAACCTCAGTGAACGAGTATCCAAAGGGCTGTCGGCTTCAACAAACAAGAAGCTGTTGTTTTATAAGAAGTATGAGGCAATGTTAACAAAATACAAGTTCAGTCCCTCAAAAATCTTCCACTGTGACGAAACTGGTGCATCAATGGTTCATGAAAATTCTACAATGGTTTTTTCGCAAAAAGGAAAAACCCAAGTTAGCAAAATCACTTCAGGAGAAAGTGGAAGAAGTGTGACTGTGTTGCTAACAATGAACGCTACAAGTGATGTTTTTCTACCCCCTTTATTTGTATTTGGTAGAAAGAAAATGGATGAGGAGCTAAAAAAGAATGCACCAGAGGCGACTATCTTCGCTTGTGAACAAAGTGGGTGGATCACTGCAAATTCATTTTTGCTTTGGCTAAAGATGTTTGTTGCTCGTGTGGACCCAACAAAGGAAAGAATGGCTCTGAGCACTATGGGACTTAACATCTGTGGTCATCAGTCCCCTAGAACTTAGAACTACTTAAACCTAACTAACTTAAGGACATCACACACATCCATGCCCGAGGCAGGATTCGAACCTGCGAACAAAGGAAAGTCCTGCTCTTATAATTTAAATGGCCACAGCCCACACAAGGAATCGTCTGCTTAAAATAACTCAAAGGGACAATGCTGGTTTGGTAGGGACTGCTTTAAAGGCTATTTTCAGGATGGACCTTGAAACTTCTGGGTATTCCTGCACTTGGCTCCACCCATTAAAGAAAGACATCTTCACAGATTTAGACTTCCTGGCTGCAACTCACTTCTCTGAGGAAAGTCCCGACAATTATTTCAAGACCGACGGTTTCTAGTGCGTTAGGGCTAAATGCTTCTTCAGAAGAATCAGGGAATGCAATTGCAGCTCCTTCTGCGTCAACGACTGAACCAGTGCCGTCGTGGTCAACAGATACCACCTTATCCTGCATTGCAACAAGTCCTTCCACGGCAGATTCTGCTCCCGATTCTCCTCCAACACTTCTGGCTACTTCAGTGGACATGTAAGTTGCATTTCTTCCTTATTCCAAACAGTAACAGGCAGAATTTCTCCACTGTCAGAGAAACTGAGAAATAAAATTTTCAGTAGGAAGAGAAGAAGTGAAAAAAGCGAAATATTAACTGACAGCCCCTATAAAGATATGCTGGAGAAGAAATTAAAGGAATCTGGAGAGAAGCGTGCAAAATCAGCCTTAAGAAAATGAAAGAATATACAAAACCAGGCTCAGAACAGTGATCAGAAAAAGAAACAAAAAATAGTTAAAATAAATCGATACCATCACTTCCTGACAAATATTCCAGAGAACAGATGTTCTAAAATTGACGCTAATGAGGAAGACAGTATTACAGAGTGTATTATTTGCAGAGAATCAACAGCCGGCCGCTGTGGCCGAGCGGTTCTAGATGCTTCAGCCCGGAGCCGCGCTGCTATTACGGACGCAGGTTCGAATCCTGCCTTGGGCATCGATGTATGTGATGTCCTTAGGTTAGTTAGGTTTAAGTAGTTGTAAGTCCAGGGGACTGATGTCCTTAAATGTTAAGTTTCATAGTGCTTGGAGCCACTTTTTTTTTTTTTTTTTTTGGGTTCAGTGTACATCCTGCAAGGAATTGGCTCATGTGGCTTGTGCAGACCAGGACAATCTCCTATACTATAAGTGTGACGACTGCCATGCATAAGCATTACCCTGTTATCTTTTTTACATTTCAGTTGTTTAAAGCGACTTATAAATTAATCAAAAGTATCATTTGTTAGCCAAAAATGGATAATTACAGTCGTAATTAATTAGTTTGTAAACTATTCGATACTGGGCAATGGTTTTCCACCATAGTCCTTTGCGAACATTTTTTCATTTGTTTATTTGATGTGCTAAGGCATTGTATTTTGAAAAATTATTACCTTTTTGTAATAAGTAAACACTTTAACTTTGCAACTGCTGTACTTCCATTTCCTATGTGTGTTTAAAAAAGTTTGTGTGTAAATACAACTTAAGGTGTCCGGTACTGTGAAAGTCTCCCCTATGTGGAGGGTGGGGGGAGTACCATGATGTCCGACCCTACTTGGAAAGTGCTCTCTCGAAATTTCAATAGTAAATCTCTCCGTGAAGCACAACGCCTCTCTTGTAATGTCTGCAAATGGAGTTTGTTGAGCATCTCGGTAACGCTCTCGTGCCGGTTAAACAGTCCCGTAACTAAACGCGCAGCTTTTCTTTGGATATTCTCTATCTCTTCTATCAGTCCTACGGGGTAGGGATCCTAGATAGGTGAATAATATTAAGAATCGGCCGAACAAGCGCCTTATAAGCCACTTCCCTCAAGGATGAGTTACAGTTCCCTAAGATTCTTTCGATAAATCTGAGTCTGGTATTTGCTTTTGCCACTATTTGTTTCATGTGGTCATTCCACATACCGTTCTTCTAAATTGTTACTTTCAGATATTTTAAGGTAGATATGGTTTCCAGTGATTTGTCATCAATAGTGTAGCTCTGTAGTAGTTCTTTTCCTGTGCATGCGCAATATGTTACGTTTTTTTATGTTCATGGTCAACTGCCAGAGCCTGCACTATTCATCAATTCTCTGGAGGTCATTCTGCAAATCGGTACTATATTTTATATTACTAGATTACTATATATTACTATATTACTACATTTTGCTACTTTGTTATAGACAACCCCATCATCTGCGAACAGCCTTAGAGAGCACACGATGCTTTTTACTAGAACATTTATAAATACTGTGAACAGTAACGATCCTGTAACACCTTTACATCTGTCGATTTTATTCCATTAAGAACGACGTTCTGAGTTCTGCCTAGAAGGATTTTGCATTCAGCAACAAGTCTGCTCCGATACTTGTTAAACTCGTATTTTTTCACTAAATACCAGTGCGGAACGGTGTCAAATGCCTTCATGAAGTCAAGGAACACGGCATCAACCTGAGCGCCATCGGCTACGGCGCCGTGAACCTCATGGAGGAACAGGGCGAGCTGAGTTTTGCAGGATCTCTGAGCAATCCATGTTGATTTTCGTAGAGAAGATTTTCATTCGCCAAAAACGTCAGAATTATTAAGCATGAAACACAGTCCATAATTCTACAACAGTTTAATGTCAACGATACAGGTCTATAATTGTGTGCGTCTGTCCTACGGACCTTCTTAAAAACGGGAACGACCTGCGCTTTGTTCCAGTCGCTACGTACTCTTCGTTGCTCAAGCGATCTACGATAAATTAGTGCTAGGATGGCAGCAAGTTGTTCCGAATAATCGTTGTAGAATCTTGTAGGTATCTCATTTGGTCCTGACGCCTTTCCATTACTAAGTGATTGTAGTTGTTTTTCTATTCCGCAATCGGTTTTCTCAATATCTGCCATTTCTACGTTGCTACGACGGTGGAAAGGAGCGACTGTTACTATCTTCTGCGGTGAAACAATTTCGGAAGACCTAATTCAGTATTTCGACATTCTCTCTGTTATCTTCCATTTCAGTAGCAGTATGATCACTGAGAGAATGAATAGATGGTTTTGACCCACTTAATGATTTACCATACGACCGAAACCTCTTAGGGTTTTTACTCAGATCAGTTGAAGATTTACTTTCAAAATCATTGAACGCTTCTCTCATAGCTATTCTTACACTGATTTTCGCTTCGTCCGGCTTTTGTTTGTCAACTAGGTTTTAATTTCCAGAATGAGATATTCACTCTGCAGCGGAGTGTGCGCTGATATGAAACTTCATGGCAGAATAATACAGTGTGCCGGACCGAGACTCGAACTCAGGACCTTTGCCTGCCAGGAAGTTTCAAATCAGCGCACACTCCGCTGCAGAGTGAAAATCTCATTCTGGAAACATCCCCCAGTCTGTGGCTAAGCCATGTCTCCGCAATATCCTTTGTTTCAGGAGTGCTAGTTCTGCAAGGTTCGCAGGAGAGCTTCTGTAAAGTTTGGAAGGTAGGAGATGAGATACTGGCAGAAGTAAAGCTGTGAGGACGGGGCGTGAGTCGTGCTTGGGTAGCTGAGTTGGTAGAGCACTTGCCCGCGAAAGGCAAAGGTCCCGAGTTCGAGCCTCGTCCGGCACACCGTTTGTAATCTGCCAGAAAGTTTCAGGTTTTAATTTCTCTTGAATCTAAGATGAAGTTCTGTTTACGTTGCAGTTTTCTAACACATGTCTATTAAACTATGGCGAGTCTTTCCCATCCCTTAAGATCTTACTTAGAAAATATTTGTCTAGGGCATTTTGCACGATGCCTTTTAATTTTTTGCATTTTTTTACCGTCCTTATAACCGAATATTTAATGCTGACTGTTCAGATACTCTAAAATTTTTCACCTGTCACTCTTGCTAAGCAAAAATATCTTCCTACCTTTCCCAACATTCTTTGTAAGACCTGTTGTAATAGATGCTACCACAGTCTTCTGATCAGTGATACCTTCCTCTACTTTAACCGATTCGATAAGTTCAGGTCTGTTTGTTGCCAGGAGGTCTAAGAAGTTATCATCACGAGATGGTTCCCTATCTGCTCAAAGTAATTTACGAACAAGACATACAGAAGCATGTCACACGAATCCCTGTCTCCGGCAATAGTTTTGATAGCCTTACACTCCCAGTATATTGTTCCAGAACAATGTACGGGCCACCAAATTGAAATTTTCATTCATAAAATTTAAGCTCAAGACTGAGAAAGTTTGAGCAACAGCTGCTATAGAGATGGCAGTACTGTCTACTACATATTGCTCCCTGGACACCACCAAGTTAACGATACATTGATCATACTGTACTGCATCCGCTGAACAGGTAACATTTCACTGATTGCTACCATTTCTGATGTTGCTATTTTAATGGCGCGCAATGTACACTACTGGCCATTAAAATTGCTACACCACGAAGATGACGTGCTACGGACGCGAAATTTAATCCACAGGAAGAAGATGCTGTGATATGCAAACGAGTAGCTCTTCAGACCATTCACGCAAGGTTGGCGCCGGTGGCGACACCTACAACGTGCCGACATGAGGAAAGTTTCCAATCGATATCTCATACACAAACAGTAGTTGACCGGCGTTGCCTGGTGAAACGTTGTTGTGATGCCTCGTGTAAGAATGAGAAATGCATACCATCACGTTTCCGACTTTGATAAAGGTCGGATTGTAGCCTATCGCGATTGCAGTTTATCGTATCGCGACATTGTTGCTCGCGTTGGTCGAGATCCAATGACTGTTAGCAGAATATGGAATCGATGGGTTCAGGAGGGTAATACGGAGCGCCGTGCTGGATCGCAACGGACTCTTATCACTAGCAGTCGAGATGACAGGCATCTTATTCGCATGGTCGTAACGGATCGTGCAGCCACGTCTCGATCCCTGAGTCAACAGATTGGGAGGTTTGCAAGACGACAACCATCTGCTCGAACGGTTCGAAGACGTTTGCAGCAGCATGGACTATCAGCTCTGAGACCATGGCTGCGGTTACTCTTGACGCTGCATCACAGACAGGAGCGCCTGCGATGGTGTACTCAACGACGAACCTGGGTGCACGAATGGCAAAACGTCATTTTTTCGGATGATGTTTACAGCATCATGATGGTCGCATCCGTGTCTGGCGACATCGCCGTGGACGCACATTGGAAGCGTGTATTCGTCACCGCCATACTAGCGTATCACCCGGCGTGATGGTATGGGGTGCCATTGGTTGGTCCCGGTCACCTCTTGTTCGCACTGACTGCACTTTTAACAGTGAACGTTACATTTCAGATTATTACGACCCGTGGGTCTACCTTTCATTCGATCTCTGCGAAACCCTACATTTCAGCAGGATAATGCACGACCATATATGTTTCAGGTCCTGTACTGGCCTTTCTGGATACAGAAAATGTTCGACTGCTGCCCTGGCCAGCACATTCTGTCACCAATTGAAAACGTCTGGTCCATGGTGGCCGAGCAACTGGCTCGTCACAATACGCCAGTCACTACTCTTGATGAACTGTGGTGTCGTGTTGAAGCTGCATCGGCAGCTGTACCTGTACATGCCATCCAAGCTCTGTCTGACTCAATGCCCAGGCGTATTAAGGCCGTTATTACGGCCAGAGGTCGTTGTTTTCGGTACTGATTTTTCAGGGTTTTTGCACCGAAATTGCGTGAAAATGTAATCACATGTCAGTTCTAGTATAATATACTTGTCCAAAGAATACCCGTGTATCATCTGCATTTCTTCTTGGTGTAGCAATTTTAATGGCCAGTAGTGTACATCATTACCACCTGGGTGCAGAACACACGAGGAAGTATTCGTTCGTCTGATGCGGTTTTCTGTGAACGCTCACAAAGGGCAAATGTCGTAAGGAAGCGCGCTTTCGTGTTTGGGAAGCGAGGCTGGCGGCGAGAGCAGGGTGCCGAGCAACTACTTTGAGCGTAGGCCCGGGCTCCGGAGCTGCAGGCAGCCTTTGACGCCGGGGCGCCCCTTGAGCTTTGCCGCGCCTCGCACTGGGCGTCGTTAGGCGTCGCATCGCGCCGCCCGTAATGAGGGCGCAGCGGCTATCCGCCCGACATCTGGCCACCATGCATAGTCATGCGGGCCGGACACACGGGCCCAGATGGGGCAGTCGCGGGACGGTGAGCAGCCCAAGGTGGCCAGCGCGACAAAGCCTCACTGTCTTATTCCTGCTCACAGCCTACGCCACGCTGACAATTGTCGCCACTGTATTGGTGTGCGGACATTTGCCACACCGGACATTTTCCACGATTTTACCTGCTCCGAAGGGTTGGGTCCCTTGTCTCCCCGTCCTCCTCCTCATAGCTTACTGAGCCTTTCCGATGGTTTACTTAACATAGAACCAGAAGATCTTTGGATTTTCCGCCACATTTCTAGAGAGAGTTTCGTTGTGGAAACTATTAAATGCATCTCGCATTGAAATCCGCACGAAATTTCGAGCCTCAGTAAAACTTCGCCAAACTTGGAGATTTTACGTTCGTCTAAATTATACTTGCCTTTTTCGGTGCTCCTGCAGCAGCTTTCTGTCGTGTTTTGTGTACCATGAGGAATCAGTTCCGTCTCTTATTGATGTATTTGGTATGAATCTCTCAAGTGCTGTTGATACTATTTCTTTGAACTTAAGCCGCATGTGGTCTTCACTTACATAGTTTGAAAGGATTGGAGACTGTCTCTTAGAAAGACGTCAACCGAATTTTTAGTTGCTTTTATAAATAGATATATTTCGCTTTTAGTTTTGGTGAATTTCTTTGTTACGGAATTGAGTCTCGCTACTACTGTGTGTACACTAATCCTTGTATCCGTTGTGATGCTCAGGCTTATTTGTGACTAAGAGGTCGAGTGTGTTTCCGTAACCATTTACAATGTGAATGGCCTCGAGAGCTAATTGTTGAAAATAATTTAAGAAAAGCATTTACAACAATTACGGAAATTGTTTTTTATCTACAATAGGGTCTGAAAAAGTATTTTTGTCAACATACGGAAGGTAGATTGAAGTCACTGCCAACTATAATTGTATGAGTAGGGTACCTATTTGTGATGAGACTCAAGTTTTCTTTGAACTGTTCAGCAACTGTTTCATCTGAGACCGGGGGTCGGTAATAGGAGCCAGTTATTAATTTATTCCGGTTGTCGAATATAACCTCTGCCCATACTAATTCACAGGAACTATCTACTTCAGTGTCGCTTGTGAGCTGGAACACACATTACATTATTTTTCCTTAAGTTGTGCTTCTTGTTTCTGTTGCAGTGCAGATCATTACAATTACGGCTTTTCCCTCCAAAACCTAGGATGCTTTCTCTGTGACCCTGTAACTACCAGAGCTAAACAATGTAGAACAACGTACGTTACAAGCATAGCATTCTGTATTACTTTATTTCCTTATTTCTAACATTTTAAAATTGTACGTCGACTTTTGATGACATGTCAATCATAGATGTTCTTATCTCTGTTTAGTGAACGTATTTTCAGTCATGTTTTGAACATTGTCCCGCTACACATTATTAATTAATGTTACACCACAAGGGATATCGCATTTTAGAGAGTAAATTAATATGGAGTATGTTGTTCTTCTTTTCACACGTTCACATACCCATTTCTTCTTTCCTTATTGTCGTTGGGGCATGCAGTTTTAGTAATTAAATTAGGCACAAATGCAGTGATAAAAAAGAAATGATTAGCGTACATTCGCATGCTCTTTACATCTTTCCTTTCTTGTTGCTCCCGTGGCGATGGACTGTTTCTATCGCAATCAGTAAGCGTGAAAGGAAGCTACGGTACAGGAAGAGGGATCTTTATTTATACTTGGCAGAACTAATTACATACTGACATAATCGTCGGTATTGCTTTCGTTTTACAAAAGTTATGAATATTTCGATTTCGGAAAAGAAGCTCTGTATTTGGCCAAGATGTCGAAGAAGAAGAAGAAGGTCCCTTGCGTACTGGTTGTATCGAGTAAGATGTGGAGACGGCGGTCTGAAAGCGGAGGAAGGGCGTCCCTTACCTAAGGGATCGCTGCCTGACGAAGGGGCAAGTGTGGCAAATGTCCGGCGTGGCAAATGTCCGGCATTCACTGTATTGCATCTTGTCCGCAAATCTGGGGGGTGAGGTGGGGAGCCAAGAAATCTCTAGACCACTTAGATGCAGAACTATGGTCTTCTATCTACATCTACGTTTATATTACGCAAACCACTGTATGGCTCGTAGCAGAGGATACTCTCTACCACTACTACCCCATGCCCTTTCCTGTTCCACTCGAAGATAAAGCGAGGACAAAACGACTGTCTACATGCCTCCGTATGTTAGCTTCGTGCTCCTTACGCACAATGTATGTTGGCGGCAGTAGAATCGTTCTGCAGTCAGCTTCAAGTGCGTGTTCTCTACATTTCCTCAACAATGTTCCTCGAAAACTACGTCACCTTCCCTCCACGGATTCCCATTTGTTCCCGAAGCATTTCCATAACGGTTGCTTGTAGTTCGAACCTATCGGCAACAAATCTGGCAGCCTGCCTCACAATTGCTGCGACGTCTTCCGTTAATACAACTTGGTACGCATACCAAACATTCGAGAAGTACTCAAGAATAGGTCGCACTACTGTCTTATATGCGGTCTCCTTTAGAGGTGAACCAGACTTTTCTAAATTTCTCCTAGTAAACTGAAGTCGACTGTTCGCCTTCCCTACCACAATCCGCCGGCCGCGGTGACCGAGTAGTGCTGGGCGCTTCAACCGGAACCACGCGGCTGCTACGGCCACAGGCTCGAATCCTGCCTCGGGCGTGGATGCCCGATGGACATATGTTAAGACATCCCGGAATGACTACAGTGGTACTAGAGGGAGTTGTAGAGGGCAAAAACTGTAGAGGAAGACAGAGATTGGAATACATCCAGCAAATAGTTGAAGTTGTAGGTTGAAAGTGCTACTCTGAGATGTAAATATTGGCACAGGGCAGGAATTCGTGGCAGGCCGCATCAAACCTGTCGGAAGACTAATGCCAAAAAAATCAATCAATAAAAATAAAAAGAACAATGGACAACCGTTTTACCATCGCTCCATTTGCGAGTGGAACAAGAAGGGAAATATCTAGTAGTGGTAGTAGTGGACACTTTCCGGTGGCTTGCTGAATTTGTACGTTGATGTAGATCAGCGATGACGATATATTCATATGATCTAGGCGAGTAGTACATTACACTGATATATTCAACAAAAATTTTATCCTTGGACAGAGTGCAGTCATAATACTTTACGTTATTGAACCGCTCTGGGGGCAGTCGTTCCCAGCGTACACGTTAAAGAGTGCTGAAACGCAGCCTGACAGGTATGCAACTTAATACACTCTGCAGTATGACGGGTAACCTGTGACGCCTCACTGCAAAATTGAGAGGCGGCATAATTATACAGGCGCAGATCACTGGAGCCTACAAAGAGGACCACCGAAATGCAGAAGTAATTAATAAATATATGTTGTAACTTTTATTTGCAATGTATGAAGATTGGTTCTAGTGAAAATAAAACAACGAACTAACAACTTAATAGTAACTTCACTTTGAATAACGTAATTGCATGTACATCCACAAACTAATGATCAAGGTAAGTAACCGAAACAAGTATCTTCTAGTAACACGAGGAAACTATTATATCCAGAAAGCAATTGCGAAGAACGAACGAATGGTAAACGACCAGACACATTTAAGTTTCTGCCCTCTGCTAAATTTGATAACAGAAGTGAAACAGTAAAACCAATACAGACGCACATACATACTTGTAGGTATATAGACAGTTGCCTAGCAGACAACAACATTCAAAACAGAAAACGAAGAAAATGGGGGTTCATATACTGTGCTGGGATAGTGAAAATTCGAAAACATTTTTAAAACCAAAACGCAAGCACCCATGCAGACCAGCATCTATAAAACCAGTTCGAGAAAATTTGGACCATTATTAAAGTGCTATAACAGTTTGTAACCTGAAAGTACAGAGCCTAGCATGTAAAGAAAAATACTATACGCATAAATATGCGTATGTTTCACGCCACTGATAATGCCTTTAAAAAAATAAAGACGGAACGCCTACGGCATGACTTGTTTTTACACAAGTGCATGGGGATAGACCTAATCTGAACATAATTTGTGAGGGGCATTTAATCAGTAATGCAATGCCTTTTTCTCTCGGCCAGTTTCGGTTGAAAAAATGCGTTTTTATGGGACATCGTGGAGTTTTCCCGCTTCAGCTCCTACAGTTTCAATAGGTTCCAACATCTGGCGGACTTATAAATAGCCTTCAAACCGGCCTCTGTAACGGAGGTGTGTTCCAAGCAGACAGCTCCCATTAACTTTCTTTTGGCGGAAGACGAGAGCATCGTGGATATTCATCGGCGCTTGCAGAATATCTACAGAGCCCTAGCAGTTAACAAAAGCTCGGTGAGTCGTTGGGAAAGGTGTCTGCCATCACTGCACCAAGGTCATGCAAACCTCTCAGCCTTCCCGTGCGCCGGCCGGCAGCAGACAGCTGTGACTCCCACAACGTCGGAACGTGCGGACACACTCATTCGAGATCATCAACGGACCTTGATCAGACACCTAGCTCCACAGCTGGACGTCTTTGTTGAAAGGGCTTACGAGTTGGAGTACTCAAAGGTGTGTGTCCGTCGGGTTCCTTGCCACCTAACGGAAGACCATAAAGAGCAAGGAAAGACCATATGTGCGGAATTGGTTGCACGTTATGAGGCTGATTGTCACAATTTTTCATCGAACATCGTCACAAGTGGTGAAACATTGGTTCATCACTTCGAACCGGATATGTAACGGCATTCGATGGAGACATGGCGACGGACTTCTGGGACTCAGGAAGGTTATTCTGCTTGATGTCCGTCCGCCTTCACAGTGTAACAGTCAACTCGGAAGTTTTTTGTGTTACCCTTAGGAAATTGTCCGCCCCGATAGCTGAGTGGTCGGCGTGGCGGTCTGCCACGTCAAGGGGCCTGGGTTCGATTCCCGGCTGGGTCAGAGATTTTCTCCGCGCAGGGACTGCGTGTTGTGTTGTCCTCATTATCATTTCACCATCACCAATGGAAGGCAACGGGAAACCACCGCTGGAATCACTTCCCTAGACGCTTATGGGGCGGACGTCTCTGACGAGGCTTCCCCCGTGACAAGAACACAGTTTTTTTTTTTTTTTTTTTTTTTTTTTTTTTTTAGGAAACTGAATAAACGACTTCAGCGTGTTCGTCTCCTTCTCCATGACGACGCAAATCCTCAAACAAGTCTGCGCACCAGAGGGGAGCTCACAAAAAGTCACTCGCACCTTCCGACTTCCACATGTTTGGCACAATGAAGGATGCACTCTGCAGAAAGTAGAACATGGATCATGGGATGGTTATTGATGCAGCAAGACGTTATCTCCGACGTCGACCATTAGAGTGGTATCATGCGGGCATACAGATCCTACTATTAAGCGACGATGGACAGTCGCATTGAATGGAGATTATGTTGAAAAATAGAGTTTTGTAAGCAAACGAGTGGGGACTAATACGGTGTATTGGAATCCTGAATAAAACCAAGTCGCTATCAGAAAAGAATATGTTGCATTACTTATTGATAGCCTTTCGTATTTAAACGATGTACTCCAGGAGTTAATCGCTGGTAGCTAGTTTTTCCTGTTTGTTACGGGGAACTACATGTCATTAATCTGCATTTAAGGAAAACTGCCATTCATCATATCAAGTGGTATTTTTGTGGAAGCCGTAAAACGTTGTAATAGAAAAATATACATACATACATAAAATGTAGATTGCCGCATAAATGCACAGAAAATATTATAATCACTTGTAAAGTATGTAAACATTGGATTACCGTTTGAATTTTGTTTAAAAACGACTGGCTGAGGTAACATATTCAGGTTCCTCGACCATACTCCTTTTTCGCACACCTGCTGTCACACCGTTCAGTATAAACTGGTGACATTCTAGTTTTCTGTTTACTGAATTAATAATACAGTCTTGAGAGAAGCGATGTTTTAATTTAATATTATCATGATTCCTTGTCCTAACATTGATATTTCAATATTTTTGCAGATTTTGTGACGGTGAGTGACGATTTCATCTGGTCTATGTTAATATATGATGCACTGAATGCCCGCCATTACAGTAGCCTTAAATGCATATCGTATGGTCAATAATAGAAGTTGCATTTATTCTAAATTTAATACACTAACACAGGAATTGTATTCGCAGCTGCCAATATGAAACACTTTCGGTTGCATATTGAAATCAAGATAGTGAAAATTTGACTCGGATTGGGACTAGAACTTTGAGTACCCCCTTTACGCGAATGGTTGCTGCAACTCCTTCGGCCATCTGAGCATGAATCACGGCCAGACTCAAACTTTCATATGTCGTCGGTCGTGGGTCACAGCCTGCACTTGTACCTGGCGTATATTGCCGCACAGGAGGGATATGTATTCCCGTCCAGGAAGGACATATTTATTGAGAGTGGATGGCCTCGTAATGGCGAATAAATGCGAAATAGCAGTACCTGTGTTATTAAGAAGTACGATGCAATGTTCCCTCGGACATGCAGTGCAACGACAGCCGTCAAGAAATACAGGAAATGTATTCGCAGTTGCGACTAGGAGCCTCATTCGGCTGGATATTAGAATTGCGATAGTGAAAATTTGTGTCGGACCGGAATCCAAACCCGAACTGCGAATGCATTTCTTGTATTTATTGACGGCTGTAGTCGCTGTAGTGGCTGTTCCTTTGGACTTGCATGCATGTCAGAAGGAACGTTACGTCATACTTCCTAATAGCACAGGTACTGCTGTTTCGTGTCCGCAGCTCGTGGTCGTGCGGTAGCGTTCTCGCTTCCCACGCCCGTGTTCCCGGGTTCGATTCCCGGTGGGGTCAGGGATTTTCTCTGCCTCGTGATGACTGGGTGTTGTGTGATGTCCTTAGGTTAGTTAGGTTTAAGTAGTTCTAAGTTCTAGAGGACTGATGACCATAGATGTTAAGTCCCATAGCGCTCAGAGCCATTTGAGCCATTTGAACTGCTGTTTCGTATTTGTTGGTTGTTATACGAAGCCCGATGTATCAAAGAATCAATGCATTGCAAAGCCCGTACAGATATTGAAATACCGACTTACGGCCACGCGTAACACAACTAGAAGCGAATCGGCGATCATTGATTACATCAATTTTTCCCTAGCTCACGTCATTAACTATGAAGAAGATACCGCGTACTCATATCAGACAGCCCTATCAGCACCTGAAAGTTTGATAGGGGCCTCATTGTGGGTCTCGGTTTGGCCAGCTTGTCGGATCGTGCATTATCCAGATAGGGAGGACAGCCGGATATGACAGTGCCCCGATGCTGGACTGAATAGGAATCTAAGGACAGGCATACTCGCCAAGGTTCTGGTCGACCATGTGTGACCACTACATAGGAGGCTCGTTGTATTGTGCACCAAGCACATCATAACACCTTCACATGTGTGCCTGCTATCCGACAAGTAACTGCCTGCCTACAACATTCTGCGTCATCGTACCGTACGTGGTCGGAGGCAAGCACCAGCCGGACTAGTGAATTACCGCACCATAAGGAGGTTGCCGTTAACACGCAACACAAGCGACTGCGTTTGGAATGGTGCCGTGATCGCAAAGCATGAACTCTGGACGAATGGCTTCACATGTTCGGTTCAGCAGTCAATCGTGATTCTGCACTGCCTCGACTGATTACCCTGGGCGAAAGTGCCGTCTACGGGGGGAGTTCTGAAGTCTCATTTTTCCAATATCTTTTATAGAGGCATAGCAGTGTTATTCCTGGCATCACGGTTGGGTAAACATCGGGTATAACTTTAGATCAAAGATGGTAGTGACTGAGGGAGCTCTACGGCACGGAGATCCAGCGTTCTCGCGTGTTGCTTCTCTTGCGACCGTATCGTTGTACCTTTTTTCAGAAGGACAATGCTTGTCGAACATGGCACGTGCCTGTAAGAACTGTCTACATAGTGCTGAGGCACTCCCGTGGCCAGCAAGGTCTTCAGCTCTGTTCCAGATAGAACATGTCTGGGACCTGTTCTGTCCCATTGTCAACATCCAGGATATCGAGGACCAGTTACAACAGTTGGAGGGAAGTTAGCCTCAGTAGAGGACACAACATCTTCTCAACACCCTTCCCAATTGAATCAGTCCATACTACCGGTCCACAGGTTTTGAAACGGCGTACTGGGAAATGGGAACGTACTACCAAGTTATTTGTTAATATGATTCGATTTTGTAATCACTAAAATTACATTACACACCCCCTCAACCCGTGCAGTTTCATTTCGTTTCCGGCTTCAGAATGTGTTCGATATATTTCAGTGTATATGAACGTAGCGCCGTTACTTATCATTACACAGTATGCGTGTATCTCACTTATTGTGAGCGACACACCACATGCTTCATGTCGCGAAAAACATCTTGCTTGCTTACAGAGACACATTTACTAATTCGGCTTGTTCGCCGCCACCGACTTGCCACTCTGTCATGGTCTTCCGAGAATGTCAGCTGTCTTTACTTTTTTGACAAATGAGATGTCACCTGTTTTGCCGGGGGCCACTGGAAATTTGACGGCGGTAAGAGCGGGATATGAGAGATGAATGCTGATTTAATCCACATCAGCTATCCAGTGAAAGAGCAGGATAAGTCTACGCTTAATAATTACGTGTGCATCTTTTACCATTGTAGGGAGGCCCGTACCCCAGATTTTTTTAAAAAAAAATTGTGTGTTGGCGGTCCCCGATGGGGCACTGTTGGAAAGAACACACGAGAACAAAAGTCGTCGAATATCAAGAAATACAAGTTCGTGTCGAGAAGTACGTACCCGTCATCCTAACCAACACTATTGTTCAACTTCTATGTCGAACAAACCACGAGAGAAGTGAAAAAAATTTGGCGGTCAGCATTAGGTGGAATGAGTGGAGTGAGTAGCCACTATCATGTGTAATCGCCTTGAGATTACCAATTATTGGATTCACCACAAATTGCTGGTGTGAAATAGATTTCAGGCATCGTAGCAGTGAAAGAAAATGAAATTGGATGATCTTAAAACCTGAGATACATTGTAATGTGGCTGACACAAAGTCGAATATGAAAACCGGTAGTTCGAAACAAGCATCACCAACAGCTTCGTTGGCTCATTATTTCTTGATTTAATGCAAATAAAAATTACAAAACACAAGAGTCTTCAGACTGAATCTTTCACTCTGCAGTGCAGTCTGCGCGAATATGAAATTTGCTGGAAGATTAAAACTGTGGGCTGGACCCGGCACACTGTATCAATCTGTCAGAAAGTTTCACATGATTTTTATTTAATTGCTAAATAAATATTATTTATCTTGCATGATTTTAATTAACAAAAAGGTTAATATTCTCCCATGCCTCCTAAAGTTTAGTCAGATGCTAAATTTTGCGTATGGGCTCACGTCTGACGTCGTTCAGCTGTAACACTCAGAAACGTTGGGAACCACGATACTGGAACATGTGTACGGTCTCGAAAATCTTAGGTTGCACGGTGTCTTACCCTTTCAATGCTCACTCAGTATAAATAAACTGGGCACTACACTGTTGTTATTGGGTTTCTCTTGATTACGCAGGCATTCCGTTAATGTAAAGGATGATGCATTGAAAAGTAGCCCAACTCCCCTCTGAATGCGAATGCAAAATTCGGACTTCTGAAATAAACAGCTACAAGAATGAACAGTTTAATGCAATAATCGACTGTTAGAATTCTTCTGTTTGTATTTCAGTATATTTCACCAGTGAAGTCAGACGTTACTGTTTCCGATCTGCAAAATGATTTCCTCAATAAAAGAAAGAATTGAAGTAGAGGAAGCACGTGTGGAAACTCGCGAAATTTTCGGCGTCAAGTAATCGGACAGAGAACTATCGGCAAAGAGAGCAATACAGATTCTGCATAAAATTTGTCGCATGCAAAACGACAAATAATTTCTTCAGTCTCTGTCGGTCCATTATTGCAAGAGGACATCGGCTGGTACGTATTTCTCAATCCAATAACCTTTACCAATAGCCGTATACTTTAGGTTATTTTATTTTATTTTGAACGCAACCAGTTTCGGCTATTCATTTTGCCATCTTCAGGCCCCATACACTTTTTTCGAATCAATGAGATTATCGTACAGCGCCATAAATCTTCATACCCTGAATCCCAATCGTGCAATTGATTCATATGAAACGGTGTCATCCTTTCGTATGAAACTGGCGTTTTACGGCGCTATACGATAAGCTCGTTGATTCGAAAAAAGTATATGGGGCCTGAAGATGGCAAAATGAATTGCCGAAACTGGTTGCGTTCGAAATAAAATAAAGTAACCCAAAGTATACGGATGTTGGTAAAGTTTATTGAATTGAGAATAATTTCTTCAGTTCGCATACCAGAACTTATTGCAGGCATTTGCCGCAGAATTATCCAGAGACCAAAGAAGTCTCTAAGTAACATGGCCCGACAGGGCTTGTAACTAGGAGGAGTTGTCAGTTGATATTGAAAAGTCCTGATCTGAAGCAATGTCGCTTGACGGTTGCGCAGAAATTACCGGAGGAAGACAGTCAGAAACGTGGAGACTGCAGCACGTGGCTTTTGAATAACGTCAACAATGGTTTGTTTTACACACTTTCCGTTACATCATGAGTGATGAAGCATCGTTCTATCTTTCCGGGCCGGCCGCGGTGGCCGTGCGGTTCTGGCGCTGCAGTCCGGAACCGCGAGGCTGCTACGGTCGCAGGTTCGAATCCTGCCTCGGGCATGGGTGTGTGTGATTTCCTTAGGTTAGTTAGGTTTAAGTAGTTCTAAGTTCTAGGGGACTTATGACCTAAGATGTTGAGTCCCATAGTGCTCAGAGCCATTTGAACCATTTTTATCTTTCCGGTCATGTGAATTCACAGAAGACCCGGTACTGAGCAACGGAGAACACTGACACGGTGTGTCAGCAAACGTTCAATAATTAAAAAATCGGCGTTTGATGCGGTGTAACAGGAACGAGCATCATTGGACCGATATTTTCTTTCACTATCCTCTACACTGCTGCATATAGGGAAAAATTTGATACATTTTGTACTCAGCTCACTGAATACGAAAGACAATAACGCTTCTTCCAGTAAGATGGGACAACGTGCACGTCTGAGCCATCCCTGGATCGAGTTCAAGATGTCTTCACTGAGAAACGAATGGTCAGGGAATATTTATTGCCACCACGTTCGCCGGATATAACAACTTGTGATGTTTTTGTGGGGAAAATTGAAGAGAAAGGTCTATGAAACAAATCCATACACAATACAAGAAGTGAAAGACAACATCAGCCGTGAAGTTGTCGCTATCGATATCCGGACTTCACGCCGGGCCTATCCGAATACTGTTAGACACAGCTGTGCATTGACGTTGCAGGGAGTCACTTTCAGCATCTTCTATAAATGTATTTTTCACTGAATTTTTCGTTGTAAATAATTGTCAAGTTTCTGTAATTTCACTGCATTTCCTTTATACCTACATCGGGTACTTTTATCTGCACCATCCTGTATTTTAATACCACGTGAATCATTCTTTATCAAATTTCACTGCCTTACGTAAAAATTTCTGTTGTGTAACATTCGTTTCATTACAGAAATTGATCACGGCCCTTTTAAATGCTATTGAGTGACAATTTGTATCACATACACTACATTCCAAAAGCAGAAGAATTTAATATCAGAAACTGACATGTTACCACGGGACACACATCCGGCGCCTTAGAGATCTGTCTGGCAGTGTTAGCTCTGCACTTTGAAGTCCGAGTTGGTGACTTCAATTCGTTCAAGATAGTCCCTCGCTAGTACTCCATTCGCTACAGTATCGCTAAGGAAGCGGAACAAATTTGCGGGACGGACAGAAACTGCCGGTGAAGTGAATAATTAGGGATGACGAGCTAGAAAATTACAGCTCGTTCCGACTACTTTCCGTCGGGTTATGTCAGCGCAGCGGCTGCACCATAAGGAGACCGTTAAAATAAACCAAAAGCAATTAAACAACGCTAAACTTCTGGGATACTCTATTTCTTGCAGCCCCATAGAGGATGCCATAATCATTAATGTATGGAAGTCGTATCGTAGTGGCGTGAAGTTCATACCACAGTCTGAAAATTTTGAAATATGTTTCCTTTTGTATAAATTATTTTAGGTGAAAGCCGGGATGATTATTAGCCTTAGATACCAGGTACATCTACCTAAGTTCTTCTACCCACATGGGTGAAACATGTTTCCTTTACCTCTTTTTTAATGATACAGCAGTAGTTATTTTCTTTCCTCCCGCTGTTCATCGTCCTCATATTAAGTAAGAAAGGAAAGAAGATTAGAGTTTAACGTTCCGTCCACAGCACGGTGTACGGAGTACAAACTCAGGTTGCCGAATGATGGGAAAGTAAATCATCCGGGCACTTGCTTGGAGCGATTTAGAGAAATAATGAGAAACCTGAGTTAAGATGACCGGACAGGAAATTAAATCTTTGTCCTTCCGATTGCGAGCCAAGTGCTAACTACTGCGTCATTTCGCTCGGTATTAATTCTGTTTCTATCAGGTTGGTGCATATGTCCGTAGAGTTTTTGCGTTGGATGTTGGTATTCCGGTTGCTATGGGTTTATTTATCGATTGCCATCTTTTATTTGTACTTTACTATTGGTTTCTGAGTTTACATATTGTCATTTTGTCGTTTAGAGATAGTGAGTGGAGATGTGAATGCTAGAAAGAAAACGAGTGCCAAGTGGAGAAATCGGAAGAGATCCGACACTTTCTTCCGTCTGAGTTCAGGAGAGGAGTCACAGCAACGAAGGCAGCGAGAAATAGTTTTGTCGTGTGTGGATATACTGCCACTGAACAGAACACGACGAGATAATTGTTTCCTCGTTTTAAGGAGGATGGTTTTGACCTTAGTGAATCTCTGTGTTCAGGAAGACCTTCAGTGTTTGACGAAGATCGTTTAAACGCATGAATCCGCAATATTCCATGTTAATGTACTCAGGGTTAATCTGATGAACTGTGATCCTTCCAATATCGTGACATTTGCATGCAGTGGGGAAGATTCAAAAATCGGGTGTAAAGGTAACACATGCTGTAAGCGAATATCACGAAGATCAGAGGGTGGCCATATGTGCATCTCTGCTTCTCGTGAACAACACAGCTGGCCGTGGTGGCCGAGCGGTTCTAGGAGCTTCAGCCCGGAACTACGGGGCTGCTACGGTCGCAGATTCGAATCCTGCCTTGGGCATGGATGTGTGTGATGTCCTTAGGTTAGTTGGGTTTAAGTAGTTCTAAGTCTAGATGACCTCAGATGTTAAGTCCCATAGTGCTTAGAGCCATATGAACAACAAAGATCAATTCTGTCCTACACAGTTACTGGTGACGAGGAATGGTGTCTTATGCTAACATAAGGAAAAGAACGCAGTGGTTAAGCCCAAACGGCGTAGCATTTCCGGTAAAAAGACCTGCGCGCATCCATAAAAGATAGTTACGCATCTCGTGGAACAGCGGCGATGTGTTGTACTACGAATCGCTTCCCCGAGGTGTAACAGCCACTGCTGACGCAGACGCAATCCAAGAACAACGACCAGGAAGACTGCGTGAATGATGCTACTCCACGATGAATCCCGCCGCATTCTGCTAGAACAACAAAACCCACGATACTGGAGTTTGGTTGGAAGTCATCTCACACCCATCTTATTCAGCTGATGTTGCGAGCTTAGATTTTCACATTTTTCCGCTCTCTGTCGAAGATCCTTTAAAGAATTACCTTTCCGGATGAAAATGCACTCTGAACATAGATCGAAGAGCTCTTCGCCTCAATGCCACGTGATCTCTACAGTCGCTGAATCAAAAAGTTGTCCCAGTGTTGGCAGACTATTGTAAATATTGAAAGAAAATGTACACTACTGGCCATTAAAAATGCTACACCACGAAGATGACGTGCTGCAGACGCGAAATTTAACCGACAGGAAGAAGATGCTGTGATATGCAAATGATTAGCTTTTCAGAGCATTCACACAAGGTTGGCGCCGGTGGCGGCAACTACAACGCGCTGACATGAGGAATATTTCCAACCGATTTCTCATACACAAACAGCAGTTGATCGGCGTTGCCTGGTGAAACGTTGTTGTGATGCCTCGTGCAAGGAGGAGAAATGCGTACCACCACCTTTACGACTTTGATGAAGGTCGGATTGTAGCCTATCGCGACTGCGGTTCATCGTATCGCGACGTTGCTGCTCGCGTTGGTCGAGATCCAATGACTGTTAGCAGAATATGGAATCGGTGAGTTCAGGAGGGTAATACGGAACGCCGCGCTGGGTCCCAACGGCCTCGTATCACTAGCAGTCGAGATGAAAGGCATCTTATCCGTATGGCTGTAACGGATCGTGCAGCCACGTCTCGATCCCTGAGTCAACAGATGGAGACGTATGCAAGACAACAACCATCTGCACGAACAGTTCGACGTATGCAGCAGCATGGACTATCAGCTAGGAGACCATGGCTGCCGTTACCCTTGACGCTGCATCACCGACAGGAGCGCCTGCGATGGTGTAATCAACGACGAACCTGGGTGCACGAATGGCAAAACGTCATTTTTTCGGATGAATCGAAGTTCTGTTTACAGCATCATGATGGTCGCATCCGTGTTTGGCGACATCGCGGTGAACGCACATTGGAGGCGTGTATTCGTCATCGCCGTACTGGTGTATCATCTGGCGTGATGGTATGGGGTGCCATTGGTTACACGTCTCCGTCTCCTTTTGTTCGCATTGACGGCACTTTGAACAGTGGACGTTGCATTTCAGATGTGTTACGACCCGTGGCTCTACCCTTCATTCGATCCCTGCGAAACCCTACATTTCAGCAGGATAATGCACGACCGCATGTTGCAGGTGCTGTACGGGCCTTTCTGGATACAGAAAATGTTCGACTGCTGCCCTGGCCAGTACATTTTCCAGATCTCTTACCAATTGAAAACGTCTGGTCAATGGTGGCCAAGCAACTGGCTCGTCACAATACGCCAGTCACTACTCTTGATGAACTGTGGTATCGTGTTGAAGCTGCATGGGCAGCTGTACCTGTACACGCCATCCAAGCTCTGTTTGACTAAATGCCGAGGCGTATCAAGGCCGTTATTGCGGCCAGAGGTGGTTGTTCTGGGTACTGATTTCTCAGTATCGATGCACCCACATTGCGTGAAAATTTACTCACATGTCAGTTCTAGTACAATATATTTGTCCAATGAATACCCGTTTATCATCTGCATTTCTACTTGGTCTAGAAATTTTAATAGCCAGTAGTGTATTATTGATAACTAAAGTCTCTGTCGCGTATATTTGTTGTGTTTACTACAAATTTATGGTAGAGCACTAAAAACTTACGCACTAATCCAGTACTTAAGTGATTCAATGGCGTGCACGCTGTTCATTCCATTGAGCAGTCCCCTTCTTAATTATGCTCTCTGCGTAATTTAATGTTGCAAGTTCTTCGCTGTAGGAATCTGATTCTTCGTCTGAAATATTCTTGCACTGTCTTCATTGTTTCTTTGACTATAATACAAGCAGCATCCGAACAGATCTTGGAGGTCCAACGGTACCGACCGGCCGCCGTGTCATTCTCAGTTCTTAGGCGTCACCGGATGCGGATACAGAGGGTCATGTGGTCAGCACACCGCTCTCCGGACCATTGCCTGTTTTCGTGACCGCTACCGCTAGTTCTCAGTCAAGTGGCTCAACTGGGGCTGAGTGCAACCTGATTGCCAACAGCTCTTGACATACCCTCACCGTGACCCATCCAAGAGTTAGCCAAGCCCTACAGCGCGTAACTTCGGTGATCTGACGGGAACTGGTGTTACCACTGCGGCAACGCCATTGGCTTATTTGACATATGAGGCAAATAATTATGGTGATTACTTACAGTCTTGAGCTTGCACTATTTTCCATTTCCTTGCGTCATCCTATCGACATTTTGAAACCATGTAGACGGTTATGCAGGTAAAGACCCCAGGTATCACACACTGCAGCCATTTACCCTGCTGGGCCCTCGTTTGCAACTAACTGATGAAGAAAACATTCGGAATTTTGGGTGACATTCAATAACGTTACAAAGGTGTTCGTCGATTGCATGTGCCGCACAAAGGAGACAGCACTCTTTAAATCTCCCGCCAGTGTGCAGCCGGCGTTCTCTGTCTGCGATGGGGAGCGCAACGCTACACACCAGCAGAGGACGCTAAATTCACAGGACGTATTTCCCTGGAACTCTGATCGGCTCCCAGGGCTATGCTGCAGAATCAGGAGTCTTCAGACTCTTATCTACTACGTTAGACAGCAGTAAGAAAGTGCGTCGACGCTGCTGAGCAATTCTACTAGCCAGTGAATTACCTGACTGTGTCAGCTTTAAAGACTATTTTTTTCTATCAGGAACATTACTGTCATTGTATCTAACTCAGTGCCACAAAAGGACCGACAGCACTTCATGTACAAAGGCCGTTCAATAAATGATACACCTTTTTTTCTCGGCTAGTTTCGGTTAAAAATGGGGAATTTGTTGTGGAACATTCTGGAATATTCCCGCTTGAGCCCCTACAGTTTCATGAACTCCGATAGGTGGCGGAGCTATTTGTAGCCTCCAAAATGGCGTCTGTAATGGATTTGGGTCCCAAGCAGAGAGCTGTCATTGAGTTTCTGTTGGCGGAAAATCACAGCACAGATATTCATAGGCGCTTGCAGGATGTCGAGGGGGACAAGTCAGTGAACAAGAGCATGGTGAGTCTTTGGGTGAGGCGTCTATCACCAGAGAAACAACGTTGCGAGAACCTGTCCTATCTCCCGCGGGGCGGTCCGCCGCACACAGCTCTGACTCCTGCAATGTTGGGACGTGCGGACACTCTCATTCGCGGTGATCAACATCCACCGGTTGCTCGCCACCTAACAGAGGACCATAAAGAGCAACGATGGACCATCTGTGCGGAGTTGCTTGTGCGTTACGACTCTGATCGTAACAATTTGTTGTCGAACGTCATCACAGACGATGCAACATGGGTTCCTCACTTCGAAACGGCAATCCATGCAATGACGGTACACTACCTCTAATCCGAAGAGAAAGTTCAAAGCTGCAGCTGCAGTGGGTAAGGTCGTAGAAAAGGTTTCTGGAACTCTGAAGACGTTATTCTGTTTTATTTCCTCACTCATGGTACAACGATCAACTCAGAAATGTATTGCACTACCTTCAGGAAATTGAACATGCGAGTTCAGCTTCTTCTTTGCTACAAAAATGTAAACTAACTTCTGCTTCTCCATGACAACACAAGGCCTGACACAAGCCTGCGCACCCGAAGGGTGGTCATAAAACTTGGTTGGATTGTTCCTCCTCACCCACCCCACAGCTAGCAACTCGCACCTTCTGTTTGGCCCTATGAGGGATGCACTCCGTGGGAAGCAGTACCTGGATGATGGGGAGGTTCTTGATGAAGCAAGATTTTTGGCTCCGACGTCGACCAGTAGAGTGGTACCATGCGAGCATGTAGCCCCTCCCAGTAACGTGGTGTAAGGCCGTCGCAGTGAACGGAGTGCTACGCCCGCTACATTAGGATTGTGGAAAGGGCAAAATAAGGTTGGGGTCAGTTTCACCTAATTGTAATTTTTTGTAATTTAATAACACATTTACAACCAAAGCAGCACATAGCCGAACCTTTACCAAATGCAACTCTTTCACGGCTGAAGGCCTCCAAACCGAACAAGAAATCTTAACAAATCAACAAGATAAAAATTCAATTAAAGTAGCAATAAAATTATTTAAAAAATCTGTCACAGGTAGGTGGAAAGCCTCAAAGCAAAGTAGATAGAACAAACATATGCAAGGCGCAATACAAATGGCTGAAGGCCACAATTAAGTTTCAAAATTTTAGATAATACTACCACAGACTTTTAAAGGTAGAAGGCTACAATGTTTAAAAACAAGAAATCTTAAAAATCAACAAGATAAAAATGCAATTAAAAAACCAAATAAAAAAATAAAAAAAACATATATCACGGCTAAGTGGAAAGCCTCAAGGTAAAGCAGATAGAACAAACATATGCAAGGTGCAATACCAATGGCTGAAGGCCACAATTAAGTTTCGAAATTTTAAAATGTATTACCATAATCTTTTAAAGGCAGAAGGCCGCAATGTTTAAGCTTGAAAGACAATTTTAAGAATAAGGTTGCAAGACCGAAAGCCAACAATTAATTTTGCAAAATTTCTAAGAAAAAAAGAAAAAATAACCATAAGCCCTAAATTGTAAGAAGCTGAAAACAGATAATTAAACACAATAAAGACAACGGCACTCAAAAGCCTCCAGGGAGGTCGGTCTGCCCTCAGTCACTTAGGCGAGACAGGTGGTGAGCTCAACTACACTTGATCCGAAGGAAGCTAACCAAGGGACAACCACGGACCGACTGACAAAACGACTTGCTTTCCACCAAACGTTACATAATAAATCAAATACAAAATGTTACGGACGTAATTATCAGCAATCAAATATGTAAAAACACTCACGGTTGCTCACAGGAAAACCTTGCCAACAGCAAACCACCGAAATAAACCACAACATGAACGGACGAGGCTTGGGTACTTTGAAGACACCACTCAACTTTGACGTCCTGGGTCGGTGAGCCACGAAGCTCGTAGCGATCGGACAGCTCCGCACACGCTCCGACACTGCGCAGGGACCAGCAGCGGACCCAGCAACTGTACCGCACGGAGATATGTTCCCTGGTCCGCAGCAAACGACCGACTGCCTGCTGGTCTGTCCGCGACTGCTGTTCCGTCACGACTGCACTGGAGGTGCGTCTCCCACTCACTTCCAGACACACAACGGCGGGAATATTGGCTCGGACCCAACCACGCAGAGCAAACACGCCCACTGACTAAACGACATTCCTGCACCACGAAAGGACTGACCCAAGTTCCACAAGATGGTATTGAAGAGGCCCAGAAGTTCTCAGAGAACCAGTTACATGTCGCCCGATGAGACGACCGACCTCTAAGAGCCACTACGCCGACAACATTTAAAATAATCGTCAGTGGGGCTAACGCCATTTACACACACATCCTGACAAACACTGCACGAAGACCTGAACGATACCCAACAGTTACTAAGCACGTGCGAAGACAAATCGGGAGTCGATGCGCGCGCGCACACACACACACACACACACACACACACACACACACACACACACACACACACACAGCCGACTCATGAACGATCGGCGAGCTAAAACGCGTCGTCCGGCGGGACGACCGACCGACTATCCACCAAGACCGTGGCGCGGCTCAAGTGATGCGTGGCGACAATGGTCGGGCGAGCCATGTCGACGCAGATCTCATTGCTGCTCCAACCCGACTGTACTAGTGCTGTTTTGCAAGTCCCCGACTGGCAGGTCCGGACTGCGCTCCAGACGAGTTCTAACTACCTCGCAGCCCGAACTCGAGACCCGACAGGCAACGACCGGGAAGTAATAGCAGTCGAGCAAAAATACTACGAGAGGGGATATATCGATATGTGCTGCTAGCGCCGGTCACGGTCAGGCAAAGCAGCAACTAAGTGACAGTAGTAATTTAAATTAACGTGGTGAGGTGCAAGTACGTTACAAACAGGGTGTAAAATACCGGGTGATCAAAAAGTCAGTATAAATTTGAAAACTGAATAAATCACGGAATAATGTAGATAGAGAGGTACAAATTGACACACATCCTTGGAATGACATGAGGTTTTATTAGAACCAAAAAAATACAAACGTTCTAAAAATGTCAGACAGATGGCGCTTCATCTGAACAGAATAGCAATAATTAGCATAACAAAGTAAGACAAAGCAAAGATGATGTTCTTTACAGGAAATGCTCAATATGTCCACCATCATTCCTCAACAATAGCTGTAGTCGAGGAATAATGTTGTGAACGGCACTGTAAAGCATGTCCGGAGTTATGGTGAGGCATTGGCTTCGGATGTTGTCTTTCAGCATCCCTAGAGATGTCGGTCGATCACGATACACTTGCGACTTCAGGTAACCACAAAGCCAATAATCGCACGGACTGAGGTCCTGGGATCTGGTAGGCCAAGCATGACGGAAGTGGCGGCTGAGCACACGATCATCACCAAACGACGCGCGCAAGAGATCTTTCACGCGTCTAGCAATATGGGGTGGAGCGCCATCCTGCATAAACATCGTACGTCCCAGCAGGTGTTTATCAGCCAGGCTTGGGATGATGCGATTCTGTAACATATCGGCGTACCTCTCACCCGTCACGGTAGCAGTTACAAAACCAGAATCACGCATTTCCTCGAAGAAAAAAGGCCCGATAACGGTATATGTGGTAAATCCAACCCATACCGTGACTTTCTCGTCGTGCAATGGAGTTTCCACGACAGTTCTAGGATTTTCGGTAGCCCAAAGTCTGCAGTTGTGGGCGTTGGCAGACCCTCGGAGCGTGAAATGAGCTTCGTCGGTCCACAACGCGTTACTCAACCAATCGTCATCTTCCGCCATCTTTTGAAACGCCCACACCGCAAATGCCCTCCGCTTCACTAAATCGCCAGGTAACAGTTCATGATGCCGATGGGTTTTGTAAGGATAGCATCGGAGGGTACGCCTCAGTGCCAACCAAACAGTAGTGTATGGAATGCCGGTGCGACGTGCGACTCCACGAGCGCTGACTTCCCCGTGCATAGACGAACCTGCTATAGTCTCCATTTCTTCCTGAACTGTCTCAGCAGCATTACGCCTTGTGCTCGGTCGGCCACTACGGGGTCTATCGTCTAAACAACCCGTGGCTTCGAAATCATTCTCGCCACAGCTGCATTTGTCAACGGACCTTTACCCGTTCAGATACCCTTCCTATGGCGATAGGATCGTAACGCTGAACTAGCACATTCCCCATTCTGATAGTACAGCTTCACTAAAAGCGCCTTTTCAGGTAACGTCAACATGCTGCGACTGCTGGCGCATCTGATTCTCTCTCTCATTACAGCTCCTTTTATACACGATTGTCATGCGCAGTCACTGACGTTTTGCTGTTCAGCGCCATCTGTCGGACATTTTGTGAACTTTTTTTTTGGTTCTAATAAAACCCCATGTCATTCCAAATATGTGTGTCAATTTTTACCTCTGTATCTACAGTATTCCGTGGTTTATTAAGTTTTCAAATTTATACTGAGTTTTTGATCTACCGGTACATGATGGCGGGAACACGAGCCATGCAAAATTAGGGTTTTGTATCCTAAAGAGTAGGGAGTTCAAAATGGCTCTGAGCACTATGGGACTTAACATCTTAGGTCATCAGTCCCCTAGAACTTAGAACTACTTAAACCTAACTAACCTAAGGACATCACACACATCCATGCCCGAGGCAGGATTCGAACCTGCGACCGTAGCAGTCCCACGGTTCCGGACTGCAGCGCCTAGAACCGCAAGACCACCGCGGCCGGCAGAGTAGGGAGTAATGTGTTGTATTGGAATCCTCAATAAAACCAGCCTGCTTTCAGAAAAAAAATGGGTTGCATTAGTTATTGAACGTCCCTCATAGTATTCTAGTTACGTTAATCATCGTTCACTGCAGTAAAGAGTACACCACTGTTCTGAATGAAATATATGAGTGCAAGTGAACACTGTACTAAATTGCCTCGCATCGTCTTCATACTTTAGTTAAGTGTTATGAAATTTCTATTTATAAACTATTATCAGTTTACAGTCGACATAAAAGTTTTCTGGGTATGGTACCGCGTCATAATGTAAAAACTGCTGCTGCTGGAGAAGAAACCAACGTTTCGGCCTATGTAGTGTCCTTTATATTTTGTTGTTAGTGTTCACTGCGCACGCCATTACGTCATAATTTTAAAAAGGTCGCTTAAGGGGCTCCGGAAAGGCTCAAAATCATGAAAAGTTCAATTTTTACTTTTTTGCGTTTTCTGAATCTGCAGACTATTACCTTTTAATAAATATATAATTTATTCAATTCCGAAGACTACAACTATTTTTAAATTTTTTTTGAAATGTGTTCTACATGGGCGTGACCCACTGTGGCGCTGTTAAACTGCTGCTGCAGTCTGGAACCGCAAGACCGCTACGGTCGCAGGTTCGAATCCTGCCTCGGGCATGGATGTTTGTGATGTCCTTAGGTTAGTTAGGTTTAACTAGTTCTAAGTTCTAGGGGACTAATGACCTCAGCAGTTGAGTCCCATAGTGCTCAGAGCCATTTTTTTGTTAAACTGCTGTCAAACGGTGTTATTACTAACGTCCGTGTTCATCAGGTACATTTTAGTGATGTGAGATAAAGTATGTGTTGTGGCTAACCTGTGATGGTTCAATATATATCGCTGGTGTGATTGTCGATTGTTTCATGTTTATTTACTCTGTCGTTATCTCGAAAATATTCGTAATTAATTCTGTTTCTTGAGTCTCTGTTTTGTTGAAGTATAATAACGAGTAAAAGTAAAGTTATTAGAAATCCTCTGACAGGCTTTTAAGAAAAGGAGAAATGTTGGAAAGCCAAAGATATTTAGAAATATGGGAATGAAGATAGGTTCTAACATGGTACGAGCGATGCTTGCTTTAGACAAGGAACGCCTTCGGGCTGCAGACAGGACTGTTAAGAGTCTAGAAATACAAGCAAGAGTAAACAGAAGGAGGAACAAGAGGAATCTGGAGGAGGAGTTTGCAGAGGATGAAGATAATCCATCCTATGGACCTGGAATGCACTAAAAAGTTAATCCAATCTTTGTCGCTCGATTCCCAAAACTTTTATTTTCTCATACTAATTACATGTTTTCTAAGGATCTTCCAAACATATTTGTTTCAAACTTTCAGTAAATGTTACACAGTACCTTCTGCATAATTTAAGACAGCCTTTTTCCAAGAAACTGTATATTTTTGAATATATAAATAAAAAATTGCAAAAAAATGTTGTGAATTTTCATTACAATTGAAAAAAAATCATCTTTAATAACTGAACTAAAATTTTGTAAAATCCCTGTGTTAAGTTGTAGCCCATATTCCAATAAATAATCTGTAAAAAGTTAAACTTCCTACCTCAAATACTTTGTGTGGAAAGATGTAATTTGTAAGTGTTATTTTAACATTGCAAGTATAGGGCGTTCCGGAGCCCCTTATGGAAGAAGGAGAGGGAACTTTATTTTAATAGGTTATTGCGTTGGAGGGAGAACGTGACGTCTGTTGTCTATTGGCTCTAGTGTTATGGACCTTGATTGGTGGTCACCGTCGAATGAAAAGTTTGCTGCTGTTTACCAACTGCTGGACGTCGGCCGCGCGGCAGCAGTTAACTGGCCGGTAGTGCTCGTGTCTCGTGTTGGCAGTGCGGACTGTTGGGGTCTGATTTTGCTAATTTGTGTTACCTTCAGTTTCGTCGCAGTTTGTCAAAGTTGGGAGAGCACTTGCTCGCGAAAGGCAAAAATCCCGAGTTCGAGTCTCGGTCCAGAACAAAGTTTTAATCTGCCAGGAAGTTTCATATCAGCGCACACTTCGCTGCAGAGTGAAAATCTCGTTCCATATAGTCATAAAAGGCATAGTCACAAGAAGTGAGATCATGATAAAATGGTAAATACTCACGACCCGTAGTGTTGCGTCGTCACTAGCGTAATGTGCCTATAAATACGGTGCAAACAAATTCTGCATGGAACTAAACTGAATACATTGGAATGCACTTTAACAAAAAGAGCTATAGTTTTGATACAGGCCCAAGATAAATATTATTTCAAATTATAAAATGTAGCAGCAAATACGTGTGAGTGAAACATGCGGTTCAACAAAGTTAATTGACGGCACCGTGTCAAAAGATAAAAAGCCACATGCGCAGCGGGCATACCAAAAACGGATCCAAGAAACCACCAGCGGAACCGCGGAGCGAAGATATAATACAAATGGACAGAATCAGAAACACAATTAATAAAAGCTTTAAAGCTGAATAAAGGTAGAATAATGACATGTCATTTAAAATTATAAAAGCTAGTTCTTGGAAGTTGTCTGAAACGTACACAGTATACAATCAAGCGAATTGAAAGCAGTGGATCAAAACACGATAAAAAAAAGTCTGCGAGCACAGTGGGCTCGACGAATCCGAGACGAGGAAACGTAAGCAGCACGGGACCGGGGAGAAACAGAACTCCACCATATATACGATCTGCAACGACCTGTCATATATTGAAATACAGGCATTGAGTGTAAATTCATTCCGTTCATTAAGTACTTTAGAAGAGCGACATTCCCTGTTCCCATAAATCTCTATTGCTTCCAAAAGATTCAGTAGACAGGCGCAGTGTGTACAATCTGCATATTGAAATCTATGTCAGTTGCGGTACGCTTGTGTGCAGTCAAGTACTGTTCAAATGCAGTTCTGTTTTGTGAATGTGTTTGTTTCTAGAACGTAGAGTTAAAATTCCTGTCCGTCGCTCCACGAAAAACTTCTCGCTATCACACCCGGATTCAAAATTTATTACATTTGTCACTTCTGTTACGTCCAAGCTGCATTTTTAGGGTGTTGTTTATCTGAGACGTAGGCGGAACATGAGAAAGAATCTTGCTTGATGATCTAGACGTTGAGGAACTATATACAATCAGGCACGAAACTGAGAATTTTCTTTCTTAAGTATTGATTGTTAACTTCCACTTTTGTTATGATAAATGCTAGGTGGAACCTACAGGTAATTAAAGCTTCCGTACTACAGTAACACTATGCAGTAAATAAAACTAAATCAGTAAACAAATGAAAGGGAATCAGTTACCGATGTTATGAGAATAGCTACGAACTTGTGCAAACTATGCGTAAGATTCCTGCTGCGCACCGATCTCTCGAGTCAGCGGTAGCATGTAATTTGAATCCGCTCTCTGTACTAAGCGTCTTAATCGTGCTCTCCAATTTTAGTAACTTCTTGTGTTGAATTGTTTTAACTACTTCATTGTAAACTGTTTTACAGTGTTCGTTAATAAATGCACCGTAATGACATTCTGGGATTTATTTCAAACAGGTTGGCTACTTACACCCCTTAATCATAGACACATAGGTCGCTTTCATACATCTTCAAACGAATCCAACGTCGTTCCAGAACTCCTTTAAGGGACAATATCAATGCGTGATATACGGAGAGGAGGTAGGAGGAAATACTATATGCCCATCCATTAAGGTAATCCAGGGAAGGATTTAATTCACTATTTTTCAGTCATCAGTCTTCTGACTACTTTGATGCGGCCAGCCACGAATTATTCCTCTGTGCTAAACTCTTCATCTCAAAGGAGCACTTGCAACTTATGTCCTCAATTATTTTCTGTATATATTCCAATCTCTGTCTTCTGCCACCCCCCCCCCTCCCTCACCCCAAGTTTTTGCTCTCTTCGGCTCCCTGTAGTACCATGGAGATTATTCCATGATGTATTAACAAATGTTCTACCGTACTGTCTCTTTTTTTTCTCAATGTTTCCAATATTTTCCTTTCCCCGCCGATTGTGCGGAGAAATTTCTCATTCCTTGTCTTATTAGTCCACCTGATTTTCAACACTCTTCTGGAGCACCACATCTCAAACGTTTCGATTCTCCTCTGTTTCAGTTTTCCCACTGTCTAGTACTCACTATCATACAGCGCTGTACTCCAAAAGCACATTATTACAAATTTCTTTCTCAAATTAAGGCCTATGGGTGATAATAATAAACTTCCCTTCGCCAGAAATGCCGTCTTTGCCTAACCTAATCTGCTTTTTATGTCCTACTTGTTTCGTCTCTCATAGGTTCTTATGCTTCCAAGGTAGCAGAATTCCCGAACTTCGTCTGGTTCGTGATCACCAATCACATTTGTGCTACTTTTAATTACTTTTGTGTTTTCCGGTTTATTCTCAGTCCATATTGTGTACTCATTAGACTATTCACTCGATTCAAAAGATCCTGTAGTTTTTATTCACTTTCGCTAAGTACAGCAATGTCAACAGCGGATATTAACCATTGCTATTCTTTCACCCCGAAGTTTAAACCCACTAATTGAACCTTTCTTTTATTTCCGTCATTACTTCTTTGGTGTATAGATTGAACGGGAGGGGTAAACGTGGATTTCTCTCTTACACCATTTTTAATCCGAACAGTTTGTTCTTGGTCTTCCACTCTTATTGTTTCCTTTTGGCTCTTGTACATATAGTATATGACCCGTATTCTACTATAGTTTAGTGCTGTTTTTCTCAGAATTTGGAACATCTTGCACCATCAGAGACTTCGACAAATCCTATAAAAGTGTCTTGATTTTGCTTCGGTCTTGCTTCCAGTACCAATGGCGACGCGATAACTGCCTGTCTTGTAATTTTACGTTTCCTAAAGCCAAACTGATCGTCCACTAACTTTTCCGCTCTTCTGGATATTACCCTTGTCAGTAGTTTGGCTGTATGCGTTTTCAGCTGATTTTGCCGTAGTTCTCACACCTATATACTAGTACTATCTGCGGCATTGTGTTGATGATCCGAAGGCACGTCGCCATTCTCAGAGATCCTACACATCAACTTGCATAGTCGTTTGGTTGCCACCTCCCCCATTGAGTTTAGAAATTCCGACGAAGTTTTATCTATCACTTCTGACTTATTTGATTCCAGTCTACCAGAGTTCTTTTAAATGCTGTCTCTAACACTGGATATCCTTGGTCTACCTTATCAACTCCAGGTTTTTCGATCAAACAATTGACCAAATTCTTCCCTTCAAAGAGGCCTTCAGCGTAATATTTCTATAGATCCTCTCTCTCCTCTGCATGTAACAGTGCAATTTCCGTTGTATCCTTAATGCTACCACCCTTCCTTTTAATTACACCGAGGGTAGTTTAAATTTTTCTATATGGTGAGTCAGCCCTTCAGCAACCTTTTGTTTTTAGATTTCTGCAGTCATTTCGTCTTCGTTGTCCTGTGCTTGACATTTATTTCATTCCTACGGGGTTTCATGACTCAACTTATGCCGTCTGGAAAGGGAAGGCATGACAGTTGTACTGTACGTCATTTATCTCTCTGTCTACCCTCCCTTGGTTGAAGTGGAAAATATATATGGAGGTTTGGTACCAGTAGAGGACCTTGGCGTTTCTCCCACTAAGTGTGGTCACGTTGAAATGGTAACCATTTGCATACAGAAGCACGTATTAAATTCATGCCGATTTCACGTTTTTCGTATGCAGCTTTCATATTATTGCAATTTTAATGAGAAGCAGTGTACTTTCGACTTCATTGGTTGACTGTCAGTCAGTATACTGTGCTCTGCAGAATTCTCGTTCGATTCAACAAGTCTTGTCATTCTTCCATATTTCCACAGAACATAGCAGTCACCAGTGAATCTCATCATTCATACCTCTTCAACCTAATTTTAACCTGCCTTCTGAGCTTTCTTTCATTTTTGATTTTTGTTCTTCGACGTACACACTCAACATTAGTGTGAGGAAGGAAGGAAGGAAGGAATATTAGTTTCCGCAATGAGACTTTCACCATGCAGCGAAATGTGCGCTGGTGTAACATTACTTGTCAGATTATAACTGTGTGCCGGACCGAGACTTGAACTGGGGACCTGTACCTTTCGCAGGCAAATGCTCTGCCGGCCGCTGTGGCCGAGCGGTTCTAGGCGCTTCAGTCCGGAGCCGCGCTGCTGCTACAGTAGCAGGTTCGAATCCTGTCTTGGGCATGGATGTGTGTGATGTACTTAGGTTAGTTACGTTTAAGTAGCTCTAAGTCTAGGGGACTGATGACTTCAGATGTTAAGTCCCAAAGTGCTTCGAGCCATTTGAACCATTTTGCAAGTGCTCTATCGACTGAGCTACCCAAGAACGACTCATGATCCGTCCTCACAGCTTTACTTACGCCATTATCTCGTGTCGTACCTTTCAAACGTCTCAGAAGTTCTCCAGAGAAACTCGCAAGACTAGCACTCCTGGAAGAAAGAATATTGCGGAGACACGGCTTGGGGGACGTTTCCAGAATGAGATTTCCGCTCTGCAGCGGAGTGTGCTTGGGTAGGTCAGCCTGCAGAGCATTTTCCGGCGAAAGGCAGATATCCCGAGGTCCGGTCTAAATCTGGCACACAGTTTTAATCTGACAGGAAACTTCAGGAAGATTACTGTTTAACGTCACGTCGGCAGCTAGAACATCAGAGGCGGAGCATGAGTTCAGATTAGGAAAGCACGGGAAAGGAAACTGATAGTGCCCTTTTCAAAGGAAACATCCCGGCATTTGCCTGGAGCGATATAGAAAAATCAGGGAAAACCTAATTATGGACGGCCGGACCGTGATCTGAACCGTCGCCCTCCCGAGTGCGAACGTTAGTGACGACAGATTGGAGCCATGCCATGGTGCCTCTCTTAACCCGAGCGCTTGCTCCTTGGTCTTGCCTGGTGAGGTTATCGGGGTAGAGAGGCGGCATCGCCAGGTGCTGTGGACCGCAGCAGGGGAGTCCTCCCTCGCCTGCCGTACGTCAGCGGGGGTGGAGCCGCGCGCCGTCTCTCCCGTCCCTAACGAGACAAACATTCCGCCCCGGCGCCGATACAATCAGCCCAGACCGTCCTCCAACTCGCGGGTTCTGCATGTTCGCGCCGCTAATGACCGTCGCTTCATTAATCTCATTACCCGCGCTTTCTCCAGCTCACAAAAAAGAAGGCGCAGTTTTTCTTTCGGCCTTTCACTTTTTTCATGCCAGCCCCCTCCCCAGTCGAATTCTTCTCCTTATCTCCTGCCCCGCTAAAGCCTTGACAATCTTCCGCTCGAATGCAACAGGGGAAGCTGAACCGACTGCGCCCAGTCTCATTGTACCGCTGTCGTACCTCTAGATGCAGGTTTTGTTCAACTTTTCCCCGTCTACGGAACGACGGGCGCATGCTTAAAGCAAAGCGTGGAACGAGTAACATGTTCGGGGTACAGATAAAGCGTACTTCTTATCTCACGACTGATTTTTGTTCTGTGCAGGGTGACTTTTCGATTCGTATGCAAAATAAAAAAAAAAAAATGGTTTAAATGGCTCTGAGCACAATGGGACTTAACTTCTGAGGTCATCAGTCCCCTAGAACTTAGAACTACTTAAACCTAACTAACCCAAGGACATCACACACATCCATGCCCGAGGCAGGATTCCAACCTGCGACCGTAGCGGTCTCGCGGTTCCACACTGTAGCGCCTAGAACCGCATGGCCACTTCGGCCGGCTCAAAATCAAAAGACGAGCAGATAACACTGACAGAAATCGAAAATATACGTACCATATTTCACTCAAAACAGAGTGATTTATAGTCATTGTTCTCCGCTTAGTAAGCAGAAAGCGTAAGAAAATATAATTTACAAACTTGTGCGTTAAAATATCAGATAATGAAGAGTTGGGTTGATTTGAGGGAGGAGTCCAAATTGCGAGGTCATCAGTCTCATCGGATTGGGGAAGGCTGGGGAAGGAAGTTGACCGTGCCCTTTCAAAGGAACCATCCCGGCATTTGCCTGAGGCGATTTAGGGAAATCACGGAAAACCTAAATCAGGGTGGCCAGAGGCGGGATTGAAATATCGTCCTCCCGAATGCGAGTCCAGTGTGCTAAACACTGCGCCACCTCGCTCGGTAATAATGAAGACTATAATGGAAAGCAACGAATAACCCACGAAATTAGTGAAGGTCATAGAAAAAACTGAAGTTTCAATAAATACAACAATGGTGCCGAGTATTATTCACTCTTTTAATATCTACAGGGTCTATCAAAAAGGATGGCGCAAACTTACACGGCTGGAAGAACACGGTAATAGAAGCACAAATTTCCCAGTAAACATGGGTGCGCAAACGAGCCGCTTGCGTGATAATCACGACTGTATGGTTCTACGCCGCCACTAACCGCATTGTTTGTAACATCGTCCGGTTTCCCCCCTGCGCACTTCAGGCCGTCCTCTGTTCGCTATTTACACAACGAAACATTGACGAGAAATGGAGTTGGAATCACACCATACACGCAGAATGTTCTGGACGGATACAGTACACAGTCTCGAAGGGTATCAGTCGCGTCTGAGGAGTGTCACGTGTGCTGTGTTGTATTTACAGTGAAACCGTACTGTGTCGAAGAGTATGCGGCTGGTTCAAATGGCTCTGAGCACTATGGGACTTGACATCTGAGGTCATCAGTCCCCTAGAACTTAGAACTACTCAAACCTAACTAACCTAAGGACATCACACACATCCATGCCCGAGGCAGGATTCGAACCTGCGACCATAGCAGTCGCCCGGTTCCAGACTGAAGCGCCTAGAACCGCTCGGCCACTTCGGCCGGCCGAAGAGTATGCGGATATGCATTTCATGTACGGCAGGGCTAATGGTAAAGCACGGGAGGCTGCACGCTTGTACCAAGAAACATGTCCTGATCGAAGACACCCCGAACGTCGTACGTTTACAAGCCTGAGAGAACACGGTGTTTATGCACAAGGCAGAGCAGGAGGTAGGCCTGCTCGCATTGCGCCTGAGGTTGAGGATATGGTGTTGGAAGCAGTACAGCGCTGTCCAGGAACCTCGACGAGAAGAACTGACACACGAGTGCCTTTACTAAGCCACAGTAGTGTATGGAGAATTTTACATCGCAGTTTACTGTACCCTTACCACCTACAACGATTTCAATGTCTCAATGATGCCTACTTTGTTCCTAGAGTGATGTTTCGTCAGTGGCTACAACAGCAGGCTGTAGTCGACCCTCGTTTAGCATGTAACATTTTATTTACAGACGAAGCAGGATTCACAAGCGGTGGTGTATTTAACTATCATAATACACATTTGTGGCGTGAAATAAACCCACATGCTGTTCATGAGTCACCACATCAGCAACGTTTCTCACTGAATACGTGGTTCGAGGTACTAGGCGATTAACTCATGGGGCCACACATTCCAAAAAATGGTTCAAATGGCTCTAAGCACTATGGGACTTGACATCTGAGGTCATCAGTCCCCTAGACTTACAAGGGAACCTCCCCATCGCACCCCCCTCAGATTTAGTTATAAGTTGGCACAGTGGATAGGCCTTGAAAAACTGAACACAGATCAATCGAGAAAACAGGAAGAAGTTGTGTGGAACTATAAAAAAATAAGCAAAATATACAAACTGAGTAGTTCACGCGAAGATATGCAACATCATGGACATTCCGAGACTAGGAGCGCCGTGGTCCCGTGGTTAGCGTGAGCAGCTGCGGAACGAGAGGTCCGTGGCTCAAGTCTCCCCTCAACCGAAAAATTTTTCTTTATTTTAGCAAAGTTATGATCCATCCATACGTTCATTGACGTCTCTGTTCACTGTAATAAGTTTAGTGTCTGTGTTTTGCGGCCGCACCGCAAAACCGTGCGATTAGTAGACGAAAGGACGTGCCTCTCAAACGGGAACCGAAAACTTTTGATCGTAAGGTCATAGGTCAACCGATTCCTCCACAGGAAAACACGTCTGATATATTCTATACGACACTGGTGACGGCATGTGCGTCACATGACAGGAATATATTGTCGACCCACCTAACTTGTACACTTGGCGAATGGGTAAAAAGATTCTTCCACGTTGCCCGATTAGGTTTTCTTGTGGATGTGATAATTACTCCCAAAAAAGTGATGAAAACATAAGAGTTTGTCACTTAAACTGCAACAGATCAATCCAAAAGTCTCACACTCGCACACTTTTCCCTGTGCTCTGTCAAAACATATGTTTTTTACGTTTTCAAATTTTTCCGTGTGTAGACCGTCAAATCCTGCATATGTCCAAGCAAATCTGAACATGTCCTGGAATTTTGGAGAGCGAAGTTGATTATGTGTGAGTGCCTGAACTTTGATAATTGTCTGAAAATAAAGAATTAAACTTTTTGCTCGAAGGAAGACTTGAACCAAGGACCTTCAGTTCCGCAGCTGCTCACGCTAACCATGGGACCACGGCGCTCCTGTATTCTGTCTGTACTTGATGTTGCCTATCTTGCGCATGGACTAATCAGTTTGTATATTTTGCTTATTTTTTCATAGTTCCACACAACTTCTTCCTGTTTTCTCGATTGATCTGTGTTCAGTTTTTCAAGGTCTATCCACTGTGGCAACTTATAACTAAATCTGAGGGGGGTGCGATGGGGAGGTTCCTTTGTTAGAAACTAATTAAACCTAACTAACCAAATGACTTCACACACATCCATGCCCGAGGCAGGATTCTAACCTGCGACCGTAGTAGCAGCGCGGTTCCGTACTGAAGCGTCTAGAACCGCTCGGCCACAGCAGCCGGCGCCACACATTCCTCCACCACAACGTAATGGACGGAGGTACCTTAGCTTTCTGCGGCGTCATCTTCCGAGATTGCTTGAGGATGTTCCCATTGAGGAACGTCAGAGTATATCGTATATGCATGATGGAGCTCCGGCACATTTTGCCGCTGGTGTGAGACGGCATCTAACGCGCAGATACGGCCAAAGATGGTGAGGTCGAGGTGGACCTGTACCTTGGCCTCCAGAATCACCTGGTCTAAATCCTTTGGATTTTTGTGTCTGGGGACACCTCAAAAGCGAAGTGTCCAGCACACCCGTTAACACGGTTGAAGAACTGGAGCAGAGAGTTCTACATATCTGTCAAGACTTCCGGAATGATCCAGATGTTATCGAAAGGATTCGAAATTAATTGCAGAGACGAACACAGTATTGCATCCAGATGCAAGGAAAACACTTCGAACACCTCCTTTAACAGGAACCCCATAAGTGAAACGTGAACTAATTGCGATTTACAGCCCAATAGTAAAGTCTAAATTTCATATTGTGTACTCACTAGGACGATGTTTACAATGACGTCAGTCATACAGTCGTGATTATCACTTAAGCGGCTCGTTTGCGGAACCGTGTTTACTGGGACATTTGTGCTTCTATTATCGTGTACTTCCTGCAGTCTGCCCTATCTTTTTGATACACCCTGTACATTAATATCACCCGAAATTGGAGGTAACGCTACAAAGGTATGAAGACAGTTGAAATCGTTTTACTTTATGTGCAGAACGTCTTGATATTTCGAGAAAAAGGCGACGATTTAGGTGCACTGTTCAAATTCAAATGGCTCTGAGCACTATGGGACTTAACATCTATGGTCATCAGTCCCCTAGAACTAAGAACTACTTAAACCTAACTAACCTAAGGACATCACACAACACCCAGTCATCACGAGGCAGAGAAAATCCCTGACCCCGCCGGGAATCGAACCCGGGAACCCGGGCGCGGGAACTGAGAACGCTACCACACGACCACGAGCTGCGGACTAGGTGCACTGTACTAACTGTATTAGCTTTGCAGAACTTCATGATTACCGCCAAGAGATGCTGATAAAATTTCTTTATTTAACCAACAGTTTCGGTACACGGACCATTATAAAGTTCAAAAAGGTATTTAAATTATATTTGGCGATATAAAATCATTGACGTCAGGAAGTGCAGTTGTCACGTAGTAATATAAACTGCATCGTCTGTCAGAAACTGCGTCAGGCAACAGTGACAAATTCATGGATTTTAATAACTGACGCCAATGGTGTTATATCGCATAATATGATGCTGTAAATGCCCGATATGGATCTAAACTGGTTGTCGAATAAAGGAATTTTATCAGCAGCCGCGGTAAATCATGACGTTTTTCAAATATTTAAGAGCTGAGTCTCACCACCTTCTCAAAAATGTTCTGAATTAGCTTTCGAAACAATACGATGTTGAGCTTAATAAAATCAGGATAAAGTGATGGCTTTCTGGGAAAAAGGTTCGGTACAACTCAAAATCATTATGGATAATGTGATTTTAGAACAAGTCTCCGCTTTCACTTGACTGCGATTTGAAATTTGCCAAGGCAGTCATCAAAATTTACATGTAAAATTGACTAAATTTGGAAATATTTGTGGCACCATTCATAATGGTTCAAATGGCTCTGATCACTATGGAACTTGACATCTATGGTCATCAGTCCCCTAGAACTTAGAACTACTTAAACCTAACTAACCTAAGGACATCACACAACACCCAGTCATCACGAGGCAGAGAAAATCCCAGACCCCGCCGGGAATCTAACCCGGAAACCCGGGCGCGGGAAGCGAGAACGCCATTCGTAATGTAGGCTATTTAAAACTTAGATCAGTCAAGAAACGAAAGTAAAACTTCCTGGCAGATTAAAACTGCGTGCTGGACCGAGACACGAACTCGGGACCTTTGTCTTTCGCGGGCAAGTGATCTGCCAAGTGATCTGCCAACTGAGCTACCCAAGCACGACTCACGCCCAGTCCTCACAGCTTTACTTCAGCCAGTATCTCGTCACCTACCTTCCAGACTTTACAGAAGCTCTCCTGCGAACCATGCAGAACTAGCACTGGCAGAAGTAAAGCTGTGAGGACGGGGCGTGAGTCGTGCTCGGGTTGCTCAGTTGGAGAGCACTTGCCCGTGAAAAGCAAAGGTCCCGAGTTCGAGTCTCGGTCCGGCACACAGCTTTAATCTGCCAGGAAGTTTCATACCAGCGCACACTCCGCTGCAGAGTGAAAATCTCATTCTGGAAACGAGAGTAAAATTTGATGAAACTATGGCTCCTCCAGTACTTCGTGGGACTTAATGCGGGGTACCTACAGAAACAACACTAAGTAAAATACAAAGTGCAGATACGAATTTTTTAAGAAAAACAAAAGTTTGCTCAAGAACAGACCACATAAAAAAATGAAACAGTGCCACAAGAACTATAGAATCAACTGAAAGTAGAATAACCAAATATCCTAAATCTGGTAAGAAAAGGTACAAAGGATGGACTGTAAACTACTTCCCAAACTAACCTCATTTTACAAACTAGCAGGAATAAAAGTTGGAAGATCTGAGATGATCAGATAATTTGTGAAGATGAAAGACGCTCAATGTCAGTTCCAGGAAATGTAGAACAAGATTTTATGGAGCTTTTAAGGGCACCATTACAGATACCCTTACTACAAGTCGATATCAGCATCTCATTAGCGGTAGCTGTGATATCAGTGCTGCTCCTGGAAGGTTCTGGAAGCTATGGTGAGACCCCCAACGGTCCGGGAATTCCAGGTACACAGGGCAGACTTTGGAGTCGTTGGAGTGAGTCAGTCGGTGGCTTGGGGTGAAAGCTGACAGTTGGACTGTGGCCCAGAAGCGCAGACAGAAGATTTATTTTGATGTTTAAATGCTAAAGAAAGTGATAGTGAGAAGTACGTGAGTCGTTCTTGTGACCGAATATTAATGGGAAGCAATTTATGTAGCAAAGATGTACGTAATCGTGAGCTATGTGCAGTTTAAAGTTCGTGGAGTGTTATGAGCATGACACCCGTTAAAAGCACATGATACACTAATTTCTCAGAAGACCGTGTATCAGATTTGAGAACTGGAAGTATCTGTTAAGAGTTTCAGGTGAAGTAACTAAGTGAAATAGTCATATCGTGATATATTTGGCAGAAACTATGGGCTTAAGCAGGATGAGTGATGCTGGGTTGAAAGAGACTGATAATGGACCATAGATTTTCTAGAACTCAACGAATAAACTGAGGTCAATCTAAGTGTCTCCCTCATTTCAGAATAATCAGTAACTGTGGTTCCCTATACGTATATGATGAAGTGCGCAGGCTGGTTTGGGAATTTTACAATGTTATACTAGTGTGGCGTGTTTTTTTTGTTTTTTTTGTTTGTTTTTTTTTTGTTTTTTGTGGTTTTAGGGCGCACAACTTCAACGGTCATTAGCGCCCAGACTACGTGAGGAATGCACCGCGAGTCACAAGTTTAAAACAGCAACGAAACGGAAAACACGATAAAAGACAGACGGACAGGCATAGGATTAAAAAAGGAAAACAGCAGAATCAAATGTCCTTTGAGAGGGTTGTCAAATTGATAAAATGAAGAACGCGAGCAGCCGCTCGTGGGTCATCCGCTAAAATGGCTTCTACAGTACATGGCAGGCCAAGATCAAGACGCAGGGTGTTAAAATCCGGACAGACCGTTAAAATGTGGCGGACCGTCAGCAATTGCCCACATGGGCAGAACGGCGCCGGCGCAGCCGTCAGTAGATGGCGATGGCTGAACCGGCAGTGGCCAATTCGTAACCGGGCCAAAACGACCTCCTCCCGCCGAGAAGGGCGTGAGGAGGACGTCCAAGCCACGGGAAGAGGTTTCAGGGCCCTAAGTGTGTTGTCTGTAAGTGCAGCCCAATCGGCATGCCACTGCGATAAAATGCGCCGACAAATTACCCTGCTACAATCTGACGAAGGGACACAACAAGAAGCTGTCCGAGGCTGGAGGACCGCAGCCTTGGCCGCGGCATCTGCAGCTTCGTTCCCAGGGATACCGACATGGCCTGGAACCCACATAAAGCTAACCGGAGAACCGACGTCCACCAGCTGCTGAAGAGAGCGTCGGATCCGGTGCACGAAAGGGTGAACCGGGTACGGATCACTGAGGCTCTGGATAGCGCTCAGGGAATCGGAGCAGATGACATATGCAGAATGTCGGTGGCGGCAGATGTAAAGGACAGCCTGGTAGAGGGCAAAGAGCTCAGCTGTGAAGACCGAACAAAGGCCATGGAGCCGGTATTTGAAACTTTGTGCCCCGACAATAAAAGAACACCCGACCCCGTCAGTGGTCTTAGAGCCATCTGTATAAATGAAGATCATATTAATGAACTTCGAACGAAGTTCGATAAAACGGGAGTGGTAGACTGAACCGGGGGTAACCTCCTTCGGGAGCGAGCAGAGGTCAAGGTGGACGCGAACCTGAGCCTGGAGCCAAGGTGGCGTGTGGCTCTCGCCCACTCGAAAGGTTGCAGGGAGTGAAAAATTAAGGTGTTGAAGGAGGCGACGAAAGCGAACTCCACGGGGTAGCAGGGCAGAGACATACAACCCGTATTGACTGTCGAGAGACTCATCAAAAAAGGAACGATAAGACGGGTGGTCGGGCATTGCCAGTAGCCGACAGGCATACCGACAAAGCAGTATATCGCGCCGGTAGGTGAGTGGCAACTCACCAGCGTCAGCATGAAGACTCTTGACGGGACTAGTATAAAACGCTCCGATCGCAAGTCGTAAACCCCGATGTTGTATGGAGTTGAGGCGGCGTAAGATGGATGGCCGTGCAGAGGAGTATACGAAGCTCCCATAATCCAGCTTGGAGCGGACGATCGACCGATATAGGCGAAGTAGGACGGTTCGATCCGCTCCCCACGACATACCACTGAGAACACGGAGGGCATTTAGAGAACGGGTACAACGGGCAGCCAAATATGACACATGTGGAGACCAACTAAGTTTCCTGTCAAATGTAAGACCTAAAAATTTTGTTGTCTCCACGAATGGGAGAGCAACGGGACCGAGTCGTAAGGACGGTGGGAGAAACTCTTTGTAGCGCCAGAAGTTAATACAGACCGTCTTCTCGGCAGAAAAACGGAAGCCATTGGCGACACTCCAGGAGTAAAGACGGTCAAGAGAACGCTGAAGCCAGCGCTCCAGGAAACACGTACGCTGCGCGCTGCAATAGATGGTAAAATCGCCCACGAAAAGGGAGCCTGATACATCAGCTGGGAGGCAATCCATTATTGGATTGATCGCTATGGCGAAGAGAGCGACGCTCAAAACTGAGCCCTGTGGCACCCCATTCTCCTGGCGAAAGGTGTCTGACAGGACAGAACCCACACGTACCAGTGTGGCGTGTGTTTCCATTCGTAACATACCGTTCAATTTAATAGATTCCTGATATAACGGACACCTTCCCCTCACAGGACTTCCCTAGACTTGAATAACCATTTGCATACTTTAAAGAAGTTGGTGAGTGGTGAGGGGGTTGTGGAGAAGTGAAGTTTAAGAGATCCGTGATTTCATGAAGAACATTGGTTGCCAAATGAACCAAAAGAAAGAGGAAGAAAACATTGGAAACACGTATTTCCTGCTGTCTTAGCCAGGTTACATTACTTGGCGAGCGAAGTTGCAAAGTTCAGTCAACTGAACCCAACGATATCGGATACTGTCTTTGTCTCGTGACGAAATGATGTGGCGTGTAAGATCATACAGACGAAAACAAGAAAAGAGCAGAACACCGACAGTTATTTTGCATCTATTTTATTATTTTGGACTCTAGGCTGTGGTGACAGTTTGATCTTTACCGTGCGCAAGGTCTACGTTAGGTTGAATGGTGACAGTTTGGTTGTGAGTTAGCGAAGATGCATCGAAGACTTCACTTAGTACGCATATTTTTGAAAGAGGTTTTCGTTGAATCTTCTATCGTTTCTACAAAGCCACAGACTGTTTTCTAATGTTTCTAGGACAAAAAATTTTGACTGAGCACTTAATAAACCGCATTCAAACTGTGCCGTAAGATATGTCACTTGTCAGCGGCGATTTATTTCGGGCATTCAAAACTGATTGACATTACATTTTTGTGATCACAGGGACCATTTACTGAACAAACGAATATAGATTATATTACGAACTTTACCCTCCAACGTCTATGCACTTTTGGCATCGTTCCGGCAGCTTCCGTATTTGGCTAGCAAACTATTGTTTGGGGGTATCCCGGTGCGACTGGTGAACAACACTAAGTTCGTCCCTGGTGGCTCTTTCATTGCGTCGAATAGAGCATGGTCACTAGGAGCCAGATCCGGCGAATATGGAGGATGTGGTAGCACAGTAAACCCTGGTTCTTCACGCATGGTCATAGTTCTTACGCGACGCTCCAGAAAAGAAAAGGCAGTCAGTGGTGTGGAAGCATACTGTGAGCCCTCGTCCCAAAATGTAACTGCTGGGACTATTCGTGCACCAACAACTGGTGAGAGAGCTCTGGGATCAGGAAAGGATGCTGCTAGTGGACTGCTCCAACTCCGCCGATTTTTCACTAATGTAGTGGGCATAACAGTCTTTTTCTTATTGCAGTCCTAATGCTGCGCGGATATTTGACCTGCACGTGTAGCTTCAACGCGGATTGCGGTAGTTTGCGATACAAGGAACTGAGCGAGATCCGGACCGAAGCCGTGCAGTTGATTTAACGACCGTTGGTCTGGAACAAAGGCTAGGTTTAGTTTCATTCACAAATTAATTCTTTTATTTGATACTAGTAAATTTCGTCTGTCGAATAATATTGTCTTTGCCTGTGCTACTCCGCTTGTAACACGCTTGCTCCATCTGTCATGCGTCACCAAGGTAGGAGGTTTTCTTCACTTCGTCTACTAAGTGGTCCCCAGTTTTGATGTTAACTCGGTCGCTAATCTCATTACTGCTAATCTCATTACTGCTAATCTCATTACTGCTGCTCTTCAGTGCTTTCATATTTCTTCTTGTGATTCTTCAGTTTCTCCCGGCGTATTTGTTGCTCGAACAGTCCACGGGTATACTGCCGGTACATAGTGTCCAACGGGCACCTGACGATGGCGACATGTCTGATCGCCGAAATATTGTGCCCGTTGGACACTATGAACCGGCAGTATACCCGTGGACTGTTCGAGCATATTCTTCTTGATTGGAAGGCTTATTGCATTCAACAATTCTTATAATGTTTCCTTTCACAGCTAATCTATTCACTAATGTCCTTTCATTCTAAATTCCAATCTCAAATCCCAGCATATCTTTAATTTCCTTCTTGTTTCGTCGACACGTATGTGAAATACTAGAGGAGAAACGGTTAAACTCTGGAGGAGAAAGACAGCATTCCTCCCTTACGGTATTTTTCATCCGAGCAGCGCTTTCTTGGTTTTTCATTAATGTACAGATAGTTTCAGACTGCTAAGAAATACCGACGGCCATTAACAGCAGCTATTTATTTCTGATAACACTTGACGTTTGGACACTAAAGTACATTCCGTATCGCTGCACTGTATCAGTGTATCAGTGAACAGAACGAAAAAAGGCGTCTTTCAGAATATATCAAACACGCCAGCTATTTTTTAAGCATTAGTGCCATTATTTTACATTCTGTGCTTTTTATTACCATGTCTTAGCGTGCTGTAACTGCGTCACTTCGCCGTTTTTGGAGCTAATTGTCCGATACTCACGCAATACTTGTCCAAAGTAACAAAATAATGTAGCTAGGATATACGACTGGCGTGACCCGTACTCCTATAACAGCGTCCACGGTTTCCACTCCGGGTCCTTTCCAGTCTCCCTGAGTGCGTTGCTGCACGAGAAATGCTGATAAAGGCAGAGTGCGGCATGGTACGTGATCGGACCGTGAAACACCCTGTAAGGCGCAAACCCGAAGTACAGTACAACCGTACCGAACAAGGCATGTCCTTCTCTACGTAACTTACCGTTTTTCTGTGGACATGAGAACACCAGAAGTAGGTTAGTGGTGAATTCTCGTAGTTTCACAAAGTGGCACAAGGTCTAAGCACATGTAAGCTTCGTATGATGCGTTCTTACGGGACATTGTCTCACTCTAAGGCATTCATTTCCGGAAAAAAAATGTTTTTGGATATTTGCGGTTAACTATAACAGACATACGAAAAACATTGTTTATTACCTTTCGACAGTTAATAGCATAATATCGGGACTTTTTGGCCAACGAATCCATTCCTGCTACCATTTTTCCATAATATACACTTTTCACATAATATGATTTTGGTATGAACAAGGAAAGTAGCGAAAAACCTGTAAATTCGGGGTGTTCAAAAAGTCTCTCCGCAGTGCCGTATGATTGTTAGGTGCACGTGCCGTATGCCGCAGTGAATATACCGAAATGAACCTCAGTGAAATACAAGTTACTAATTTATTGAATATTCAGTTTTACTTACAAATTTTCACATTAAATGTTGAAAGTGTACCCCCTGTTGTTGAATACACAATTCAATTCGTCTAATCATGTTTCCAAATACAAGCTGTAACATTTCGTCTGTAACAGAAGCAGTCATAGTGGATATTTCACTTTTCAATTCATGGATGGTTCTAATGGCTCTGAGTACTATGGGACTTAACATCTGAGGTCATCAGTCCCCTAGAACTTAGAAATACTTAAACCTAACTAACATAAGGACATCACACACATCAATGTCCGAGGCAGGATTCGAACCTGCGACCGTAGCGAATTCATGGATGGATTTTGGACAGTTTTTATAGACAGTTGCTTTCCCTGCAACCCAGAAGAAAAAGTCAGGTGGTGTTAGGTCAGGCGATCGTGGAGGTCAAAGTCCCTGTGAAATCATGCGATCACCAAAAACATCAGTAAGCAGTGACATTGAAACGCGAGCTGTACCCGCGGTTGTACCATCTTGCTGAAAATAACCGTTCAGTATGTCACTTAACACAAGTTCTTCTATGAATGGCTACAGAATATCACTGCAGTATCGTTGTGCGTCTATTGTTTCGTTGGAAAATATGGGACCCACAATACGACGTCTAGTAATTGCAATTCAAACTCCTATTTTGACAGAATGAAGCGGTTCCTCATGAATACACAATGGATTTGCAGTACTCTATATACGAGAATTTTGCGAGTTCATTTACCCGGGTAAATGAAACCACGCCTCATCAGTGAAAAACTTTTCATTAAGAACATCCCTTCCATTTTGTTGAACGAAATTTTTTAACCATTGACAATAATTCAGTCTCTTGCCATGATCAGTATTTTTCAGTTCCTGCACGACTGTCACTTTGTATGGGAAAAGTTCCAATTTTTTCCTTACAGCTGTGTGGGTCATTCCGACACTAACATCGATTTCCTGGGCGAGTTTTCTTACTGACTTTTTCGGACTCATGGACATTTTATCGGGAATATTGAGCAGTTTATCCTTAGACAAAACGCTAGGACGACCACTTCTCCGTGCATCTGTCACTGAACCCGTACTTCGAAATTTGTTAATCAAATCTCGCACAGCATCGCCATGTGGTAGTGTTGTCTCCGGGAAAGCTGTACTAAATGTTTGACGAACTGAAACTGTGTGTTTACCGCCAGCTTTGAACACTTGTTCGACTAAGAACACACGTTCTTCAATGGATAGCGTTTTAACAGGGACAGAAACGAAACAAACGACCAAAGCAACTAAACTTAAACGTTCACGCCAACACGTAACGACACACACCAGCGATACTACTGACGGAGGCTGAGATAAACGGAACAGTGGAATGTTGGGAGAGTCCACTTGAAGGGAAGTAACTCAGGCAGGCGAACAATCATACAGTACGCGCGGCTAACCATCATACGGCACTGCGGAGAGACTTTTTGAACACCCCGTAGAACGAAAACTAATTTCAGTTTTTATTGGTTTCGCCGTCTTAACCAACTGCAGTTTTACGCCAGACGACTTTCGCTTTAATTTACAAAGCATCTTCGGTGATTATTGGCGTTTCTGCCTCTTGTACACATATTCTGCAAACCACTGGTTTTCCTGCCTTTAGCGGAAGTTAAAATCGGAAGACACTTTGTTGTACATATATACTGGCTTGTTGCACTTTCTCTTAGGCTGAGTTGGAGTTACCCGTACTTCACCTGACGTTTGGAAATAGCACTGCAGTTATAAAGTAATTTAATTGTTCAAAACAACGAAGCAGCTAAGACAGGTCACCCGTAACAAAGCCAGTACGAGTAAATAGAGCGAGTAAAACACTTAGAGCGTTTTGAGGAGATCAGAAACAAACACTTTTTTGTATGACATAAATGCCACAGGACTATTAAGGTATTGACGATAGTGGTTGGTTGGTTTGTGGGATGAAAGGGACCAGACTGTTACGGTCATCGGTCCCTGACTATAGTGATGTTCAGAGATGGTCAATAAAACTCTTGTGGGCTGTTTACCACGTTGTCAGTATACAGGGTGTTACAAAAAGGTACGGCCAAACTTTCAGGAAACATTCCTCACACACAAAGAAAGAAAATATGTTATGTGGACATGTGTCCGGAAACGCTTACTTTACATGTTAGAGCTCATTTTATTACTTCTCTTCAAATCACATTAATCATGGAATGGAAACACAGCAACAGAACGTACCAGCGTGACTTCACACACTTTGTTACAGGAAATGTTCAAAATGTCCTCCGTTAACGAGGATACATGCATCCACCCTCCGTCGCATGGAATCCCTGATGCGCTAATGCAGCCCTGGAGAATGGCGTATTGTATCACAGCCGTCCACAATACGAGCACGAAGAGTCTCTACATTTGGTACCGGGGTTGAGTAGACAAGAGCTTTCAAATGCCCCCATAAATAAAAGTCAAGAGGGTTGAGGTCAGGAGAGCGTGGAGGCCATGGAATTGGTCCGCCTCTACCAATCCATCGGTCACCGAATCTGTTGTTGAGAAGCGTACCAACACTTCGACTGAAATGTGCAGGAGCTCCATCGTGCATGAACCACATGTTGTGTCGTACTTGTAAAGGCACATGTTCTAGCAGCACAGGTAGAGTATCCCGTATGAAATCATGATAACGTGGTCCATTGAGCGTGGACGAAACTAAAATGAGCTCTAACATGGAAAGTAAGCGTTTCCGGACACATGTCCACATTACATCTTTTCTTTACTTGTGCGTGAGGAATGTTTCCTGAAAGTTTGGCCGTACCTTTTTGTAACACCCTGTATAAAATCGTCCGACGTTTTGGCCGCTATTGCAAGTGGCCGAAACGTGGGACAATTTTACATATTCACAATGCGGTCAACAGCATAGAAGAATTTTGTTGACAGTGACAACGGCAGCGGAAGCCTAGACTTACAGTGAGGTGGTGTTAAGATTGCCATGTGATGTAGACTGAGGTTTTCGTGTTGCGACTTGTACGTATGCAAATGGCAGTAGTGTCGCGTACACAACGCAGAAAAGGTTAGTGCGTTGGCAGAGCTGTTATTTGTACTCATATGATACGTGTGTAAAGGTTTCAGAAGTGATTATGGTCGCGTGACGAGAAATAACAGACTTTGAAAGCGGAATGGTAGTTGAAGCTAGAAGCATGAGGCATTCCATTGCGGAAATCGTTAGGGAATTCAATATTCTGAGATCCACATGGTTAAGAGTGTGCCAGGAATACCATATTTCAGGCATTACCTCTCACCACGGACAACGCGGTGGCCGACGCCTTCACTTAATGACCGCGAGCAGCGCTTTTGCGTGGAGTTGTCAGTGCTCACAGACAAGCTAAACCGTGTGAAATAACAACAGAAATCAATGTGGGACGAACGTCGAACGTATCCCTTACGACATGGAGCGAAATTTAGCGTTAACAGGCTATGGCATCAGACGACCGACACTGATGCCTTTGCTAATAGTGAAACATCTTTGTTTAATAATTTTTTTACTTAAGTTGCGAGAACTGAGAAGGTGAAACTTCTACGTAATTTAATTCTACAACTGTTGAGTGAGACTGAAGGCAAGAGTCACTTTGTTATTATTTTTTATCATTTCATTTCTGACCTACAGAATTTGCCCTGAAAAACAACTCAAACTTCTCCTATTCATTAATTACCCACAATATTCAAGGATAACGTGATCTGATTGCTTTAAAATTAACTCAAAAGAATGTCTCTCAATTAGAAGAAATCCTAACAATAACCCATACTTTTCATAAGTCACTTACCTCACATAAAATCTTCGTTACACGAACTACAGCGATACAGCAAACATCAATACAGCCAGCTATATAAAAGATTCTAACTACTGTAGACTAACTACTAATAGGCAGGTGGTTAGCAAAGGAAAGATTTTGTTGCAGAGCAAACAATGTATTTAGCAGATTTTACCTTAATCATGTGACAACCAGTTCAAAAATTATATAATCGTCCGTGACATCCAGTTCCAAAAATTATGCCGCCCGAGGTGACCGAGCGGTTCTAGGCGCTTCAGTCTGTAACCGCGCGACCACTACGGTCGCAGGTTCGAATCCTGCCTCGGGTACGGATGTGTGTGATGTCGGTAGGTTAGTTAGGTTTAAGTAGTTGTAAGTTCCAGGGGACTGATGACCTTAGAAGTTAAGTCCCATAGTGCTCAGAGCCAGCGAAAAATTTTATAATCGTCAAGAAAATTAAATCTCCATGACGGACACGTCCAGACCGTCCGCTCGCGCTAACACTTCAGACCTCTAACCTCCAACACTGATAACTACTAACTTCCAACTTTCATCACTGCTGCCTACTCACTCCCATCCGCGAGTCCGACCAGCAAAAATGGCTCTGAGCACTATGGGTCTTAACATCTGTGGTCATCAGTCCCCTAGAACTTAGAAATACTTAAACCTAACTAACCTAAGGACATCACACACAGCCATGCCCGAGGCAGGATTCGAACCTGCGACCGTAGTGGTCGCGCGGTTCCAGACTGAAGCGCCTAGAACCGCTCGGCCACCATCGGCTGGCAGTAACGAAGACTTACCATACTTAGCAGTAAGGTGTAACTGTGTTGCAAATGAGGATCAAATTGCAACGTGTTGCAAACGAAGCAGTCGAAACAACAGTAAACGTTGGCCTAGGGGAAGCCCAGTCAGCTGTTCGTGGTCTTGTGATCAGCCTGGCTGAATCTCGATGTCGGAGACCCGGATTTCGTTCCCTTCCAGGTTGGGGATTTTCTCTGTTCGAGACTTCGTGTGTGTGTGTGTGTGTGTGTGTGTGTGTGTGTGTGTGTGTGTTATGTTTGTTATGGTTTCAGGGCGCAAAACTGCTACGGTCATTAGCGCCCGGTCTGTGACTTAGGTAAAGGCAAAAAAAAAAAACGCAACTGAAAACCAGCAGCAATGGGAACGAAACTCAAAAAATTGGAGAAACTAAAAACAGAAGGCAAGCTTAAAAAACCACTATAGAAGGGGGTTGGTTGTCCCCAAAAAGAGCTTCAAATGACTCACGTCATCTCACTGGCACTAATAAACTCGAGAACGCGATCGGCTGAGCGCGTGTCATCTGCTAAAATGGACGATATTTTAGGCGACAGCTGTAGGCGGGTGCGTAACGGAGTAAAATAGGGGCACTCAAGGAAAAGGTGTCTCACCGTCCACAGCTGAGAGCAGTGAGGACAGGGGGGGGGGGGGGAGGATCGCCACTTAAAAGATGTCGATGGATAAAAAGACAGTGCCCTATCCGGATTCTAGTTAAAATTACCTCCTCCCGACGACGTGTTCGGGAGGAAGAGGTCCAAGCACAGGTAAGTGCTTTCACGTCCCGCAATTTATTATTGGGAAGTGTCGACCAATGTGCGTGCCATAAAAGAGCAACACGACGACATAAAACACTCCGTAGATCATGCGAATAGCTGGCTGAAGAAGAGAGACTGCAGCCTTGGCCGCTATATTGGCCGCCTCATTTCCACAGATACCAACGTGTCCTGGGATCCAGAGGAGCGCCACAGAGACGCCCCCCCCCCCCCCCCAAGTGGAGCAAGTGTAGGCAATCCTGAATCTTATGGACCAGAGGGTGGACAGGGTAGAGAGCTAAGAGACTGAGGAGAGAGCTGAGAGAATCTGAACAGATAACATACTGTATCCGCTGATGGCGACGGATGCATTGGACAGCCTGGAGAACAGCGTAAAGCTCCGCAGTATAAAACGAACACTGGTCGGGAAGCCGAAATCGATTTGGGGTGTCGCCAACAATATAGGCACTCCCTACACCAAACGATGTTTTTAAGCCATCAGTGTAAATAAATGTGGCTTCCTTTATTGCCCGACGATAAACAAGTGAAGGGGTACCATCCTTGGGAAACTGACAAAGGTCACGGAGCAGGCAGGTCCGGAGACGGAGCCAAGGCGGTGCTGTATCCCAAGTTGTCAAGAAAGTTTTAGGAAAGCAGAAGGAAAAAGAATGGAGCAGTTGACTGAAGCGGACTCCCGGTGGTAGTAGGGAGGAAGGGCGGCCTGCATACCCTAAATCCAAGGAGGTGTCGAAAAAAATGTCATGGGCCGGATTAGCAGGCATGGAAGACAGATGGCTAGCATAACGACTCAGAAGGACAGCTCGCCGATTGGACAGCGGAGGTTCAGCAGTCTCAGCATAAAGGCTTTCCACAGGGCTGGTGTAAAAAGCTCCTGACGGTAAAAGTAATCCACGGTGGTGGACAGAGTCGAGACGCCGAAGAATAGACGGCCGAGCAGAGGAGTAAACTATGCTTCCATAGTCCAATTTAGAGCGCACTAAGGCGCCATAGTGGCGGAGAAGGACCACTCGGTCCGCTCCCCAGGAGGTACCATTCAGGACACAGAGGGTACAGAGGGATCGCAGATAGCGAGCCGAAAGAAGGAAACGTGAGAGCACCAGCAAGAATTTAGCGACGTCCGAAAACGGAAGGTTGACAGGACCTAGATGTACGGAAGGTGGAAGAAACTCCGTACGACGCCAAAAATTAACACAAACTGTCTTACTGGGAGAAAAGCGAAAGCCTGTTTCGATGCTCCAAGAGTGGAGGCGATCGAGACATCCTTGAAGATGTCGTTCAAGAAAGCTGGTCCGTTGAGAGCTGTAGAGATTGCAAAATCGTCCACAAAGAGGGAGCCCGAGAAATCAAGGAGGAGACAATCCATAATTGGATTTATGGCAATGGCAAACAGTACAACACTTAGCACGGAGCCCTGGGGTACCCTGTTTTCTTGGGAGAAAGTACGGGAGAGAGTAGTGTTCACCCGCACTCTAAATGTGCGCTCTGTCATAAATTCGCGAAGAAAAAGGGGCAGCCGACGTCGAAATCCCCAAGAGAACAGTGTGTGTAGGATGCCTGTCCTCCAACAGGTATCGTATGCTCTCTCCAGATAAAAAAATATTGCTACTGTTTGGCGTTTCCGGAGAAAATTGTTCATGATATAAGTGGAGAGAGCAACAAGATGGTCAACTGCAGAACGATGCTTTCGGAAACCGCATTGGGCAGTTGTTAAAAGACTTCGGGACTCCAGCCACCAAGCTAAACGGCAATTCACCATACGCTCCAAAACCTTACATACACTTCTCGTGAGAGAAATGGGGCGATAGCTAGAGGGGAGATGTTTGTCCTTTCCAGGTCTCGGAACAGAAACGACGATTGCTTCCCGCCATCGTCTGGGAAAAGTACTGTCGGTCCAAATTCGATTATAAAGGCGAAGGAGGTAACGCAGACTATGGTATGATAAATGCAGCAAAATTTGGATGTGGATACCATCCGATCCTGGGGCGGAGGAGCGAGAAGAAGAGAGTGCATGTTGGAGTTCCCGCATGGAGAAAACAGTATTATAGTTTTCGCGATTTTGAGAGGAGAAAGCAAGAGGTTGCACTTCCGCTGCACGTTTCTTCGGGAGAAACGCTGGCGGGTAATTTGAAGAGCTCGAAATCTCAGCAAAGTGTTGACCCAATGAGTTAGAAATTGCGACGGGGTCCACTAATGTATCATGCGCGACAGTGAGCCCAGAGACCGGGGAGAAACTAGGCGTGCCAGATAACAGTCGAATCCGATCCAAACTTTCGAGGAGGGAGTGAAGGTCTTAAATGAGCTAGTAAAGAAGTCCCAGCTTGCCTTCTTGCTATCGCGAATGACGCGACGGCATCGCGCACGGAACTGCTTATAGCGGATACAGTTGGCCAAAGTAGGATGGTGTCTGAAAACGCGAAGAGCACGTCGCCGCTCACGTATTGCGTCACTGCATGCCTCGTTCCACCAAGGAAGTGGGGGGCGCCAGGGCAATTCGGAGGTGCGAGGTATTGAACGTTCCGCAGCTGTAAGAATAACGTCTGTAATATGAGTGACCTCACCGTCGACACTAGGAAAGTGACGGTCATCGAATGTCGCTAGAGACGAAAAAAGTGTCCAACCGGCTAGGGCAAACTTCCAGCGTCGCGGGCGCATATATGGCAGTTGAGGCTGCAGTCGAAGGATACATGGAAAGTGGTCACTTGAGTGTGTATCAGCAAGGGCGAACCATTCGAAGCGCCGAGCTAGCGGAACAGTACCGACCGAAAGGTCCAAATAAGAGAAATTTGTCGTGGAGGCAGACAAAAATATAGGGTCCCCAGTGTTGAGGCAAACAAGATCCGCTTGGTAGAAGACGTCTATCAATAGTGAGCCACGCGGACAAGAATGTGGAAATCCTCAAAGCGGGTGGTGGGCATTGAAGTCCCCAACCAGCAGCAAACAGGGGGGTGGAAGCTGACCAAGAAGATGAAGGAGATCAGCTCGTGCCATTGGTGTGGACGATGGAATGTATACAGTCCAAAGAGAGAAGGTGTATCCAGAAAGGGAAAGACGGACAGCGACTGCTTGGAAGGAACTGTTTAATGCTCTGAGCACTATGGGACTTAACATCGATGGTCATAAGTCCCCTAGAACTTAGAACTATTTAAACCTAACTAACCTAAGGACATCACACAACACCCAGTCATCACGAGACAGGAAGTGTTTAAGGGGATTGGGTGATAATGGAGAGTATCATGGAGAAGAATCATGAGTCCTCCATGTGCTGGAGTGCCTTCAACAGAGGGGAGATCAAATCGGACTGACTGAAAATGGGGGAAAACAATGGTCGTGGGGACGCAGCTTTGTTTCCTGAAGACAGAAGATGACCGGCGAGTAGGATCGTAAGAGGATCGACAATTCATCCCGATTGGCTCGAATGCCGCGGATATTCCAATGGATAATGGACATAGGGTGGACAGAAAATGAAAGAATGTAACCAAGGTTGCCGTCAACTCAACGACTGCTCAGAGCTTGCGACCGACAGTGTGCAACAGCATTCAACCGAAGGCAGAAGATCCTGATCCGTAGGTTGTTCAGCGATCGGCCGGTTGATCGGCCGCCAGCAGTGCGCCTCGGCGACATAGAAGACGGCCGAGGGCAGCTACCGCCAGGTGGTGCTGTAGGTGAGACACGCCGTGGCGGAGAAGGAGAAGAACTGGGTTTCTTATTAGCCTTCTTGGCAACAGGATGTTTAGATGGAGGAGGAACCGATGGTTGTGAAGTTGGGGTACGTAAAAAATCTTCACGAGTAGGCTCTTTTTTGGAAGTCCAGGTGTCTGACTTTTGAGCTCGATATTTAGCAGAACCCGATGAAGGGTGAGCCACAGAGAGAGCAGGAGAAAGTGGGGAGGTTGAACGGGCGATCTTTGCCTGGCCGATCTGACGACCGTGGCACTAAAGGTGAGAACACAAGTCTGTGTGGCCGCCTCCTTTGTTGGCCAAGGAGAGGCAAGGACAGTGCTGTATTTACCTGTCTGAGGCACAGTGGGCTTTCGACTGGCGAATAATTTTCGAGCAGCAAAGGTCGACACCTTTTCCTTCACTCTGATTTCCTGAATGAGCTTTTCGTCTTTAAAAATGGGGCAATCTCTAGAGGAACCAGTGTGGTCACCCATACAGTTGATGCAAGGAGGGGATGGAGGTGGACAAGCACCCTCATGGGCATCCTTGCCACACGTAACACATTTGGTCGGATTGGAACAGGACTGGCTGGTATGATTGAACCACTGACACCAATAGCAACGCGAAGGGTTTGGGATGTAAGGGCGAACGGAAATTATCTCATAGCCCGCTTTTATGTTCGATGGGGGTTGAACTTTGTCAAATGTCAAAAAGACAGTACGGGTTGGAACGATGTTCATGTCAACCCTTTTCATGACTCGACGAACAGCCGTTACACCCTAGTCAGAGAGGTAGTGTTGAATTTCCTCGTCGGACAATTCGTCATGGGAGTGCGTATAAACGACCCCACGTGAGGAATTTAAAGTGCGGTGCGCTTCCACCCAGACAGGGAAGGTGTGTAGCAGTGAAGTACGCAGCAATGTTTGTGCCTGGAGGGCATTGACTGTTTCTAACAACAAGGTGCCATTTCGTAATCTGGAACAAGACTTTACAGGACCTGCAATTGCGTCGGCACCTTTCTGAATAATGAAAGGGTTGACCGTGGAGAAGTCGTGACCTTCGTCAGACCGAGAAACAACAAGGAACTGTGGCAACGATGGAAGAACTGTCTGTGGCTGAGACTCATTGAACTTACGCTTGTGAGCAGACATAGTAGAAGATCAGGAAACCATTGCGGAAGTATCCCCCATGATTACCGGCGTCTCCCATGGCGCGCTCCTCCCTTGTGGGGGACCTCTCTGAGGGCACTCCCGCCTTAGGTGATTGTTCACACTGTAGGTAGGCTGTTTAGGTTTTCTTATTGGTAACGCTACGTAGTGCTCTGTATGAAAATCACTGGCTGTGCTGTGTGGCATTGTTGTAATATTCGCTATTGTGAAACTTCCTGGCAGATTAAAACTGTGTGCCCAACCGAGACTCGAACTCGGGACCTTTGCCTTTCGCGGACAAGTGCTCTACAACTGAGCTACCGAAGCACGACTCACGGCCGGTACTCACAGCTTTACTTCTGCCAGTATCTCGTCTCCTACCTTCCAAACTTTGCAGAAGCTCTCCTGCGAAACTTGCAGAACTAGCACTCCTGAAAGAAAGGATATAGCGGAGACATGGCTTAGCCACAGCCTGGGGGATGTTTCCAGAATGAGATTTTCACTCTGCAGCGGAGTGTGCGCTGATATGAAACTTCCTGGCAGATTAAAACTGTGTGCCCGACCGAGACTCGAACTCGGGACCTTTGCCTTTCGCCGTCAAGTGCTCTACCAACTGAGCTACCGAAGCACGACTCACGGCCGGTACTCACAGCTTTACTTCTGCCAGTATCTCGTCTCCTACCTTCCAAACTTTGCAGAAGCTATTGTAGTGTTGGGCTGTTGGCTGTTAACAGCGCGTAGCGTTGCACAGTTGGAGGTGAGCCGCCAGCAGTGGTGGATGTGGGGAAGTGAGATGGCGGAATTTTGAGAGCGGATGATCTGGACGTGTGTCTATCAGAAACAGTACATTAGTAAGAGTGGATGTCATGAACTGCTATATATATTATGGCTTTTGAACACTTTTAAGGTAAATACATTATTTGTTCTCTATCAATATCTTTCATTAGCTAACTATGCCTATCAGTAGTTAGTGCTTTCAGTAGTTAGAATCTTTTATTTAGCTGGCAGTATTAGCGCTCGCTGTATTGCAGTAGTTCGAGTAACGAAGATTTTTGTGAGGTAAGTGATTCATGAAAGGTATAGGTTAATGTTAGTCAGGGCCATTCTTTTGTAGGGATTTTTGAAAGTCAGATTGTGTTGCGCTAAAAATATTGTGTCAGTTTAGTGTTGATCAGAATAGGTAAAGAGCGAAATGTCTGAGTACGTTCAGTTCTGCTCAGCTGTTTGAAAATCAAATAATGTTAGAGGTTTATCAGCACAGTAATTCAATAATTTTTCCAAGGGGACGTTTCAACACCTCAGGCCACACCTCCCGAGAAACGGATGGAGGGGCCAATCGGCACTTCCAGAAGGTAGCAGCTCGGGTAATCACCCCTCCCTGGGCCTGGCCGTTACCAGGGGGTACGTACGTGTCCTACCTGTCTACCCGGGGTGGGGAATTACGCGTTACCCCGACACCGGCTACGCATCAAAATGCGTGGGTCGGCCTTCAGACACGCACAGGGAGGAAAAAAGAGAAAGGGGAAAACAAAGAAAGAGACAGGAAAGAAGAGGGTTCTCAAACGCCGCATCGGAGAAAAGGGTAAAGAGAAGAGGTAAGGAAAAGGGAAGGACAAAGGAAGGATGAAGACTTGCAAGCAGAGAAAGCGAAGAATGTGCTACATTTTCGAGCGTCCGTCTCCAGACGTAGGCGGAAAGCATACTCCCGGAGGGGGAGAAAGGGAAGGAAAGAGGCGGAGGTGAGGGGGGCGAAGATTGGTGATGGCGAAGGATGCGGAAAGGGAAGGTATGCAGCCCAGAAAGGAAGGGGGGCCACATTAGCTCGGGGTCCCATGCTCGCTACACACGTATCCACAAAAGAGTTGTGGACCCCCTGGATGTGTGTGTGTGTGTGTGTGTGTGTGTGTGTGTGTGTGTGTGTGGTGTCATCATCATCGACGCGCAAGTGGCGAATGTGACGTCAAATAAAGAGACTTGCAATAGGCGGCCGAACTCCCTCGAAAGGGACTGCTGGTCAAGTATACCATAAGCAGATTTCACTTTTCTTATGGGAAGGTCGGCGTGAAACTCTTTCAGGACCCCTATCGAGGAAACGGTGGACTTCACGTAAGAAAAGTGTTTCTCAACAAATCTTTATAAAGGGCATAGGCAAAATAGTGTGAACGCCTTTACTTACTTAGGAATGGTTTCTTAATAAGGGGTTGGACCCCCATTTGCCCGTAATACAGCTGCGATTCTTCTTGGAATGCTGGCATATAATGATTGTATGATCTCCTGTGGAATGTTATGCCACTCTTCGATGAGAACCTCTTCTAACTCCTGTAGTGACGAGGGAGGCGGAAATCTGCTCCGGAATCTGCGCTCCAATACCGTCGACAAGCGTTCGATAATTTTCAAGTCAGGGGACTGTGCTGGCCAGGAAAGATGCTGCAATTCAGTTGAATGCTACTCATACCACGATTGTACTGTTCTGACTGTATGAATTGGTACGTTATCTTCCCGAAATATGGCATCACTGTTGGAGAACATCATTTGAATCATGGGGTGCACTTGATCACCCAAAATGTTCACACAATCGCTGGCTGTAACACGGGGCCAGCAGAAAACCATGACACGGCTGCCCACACCACCACGCATTCACCTCCATGCTTACGCCACACGGGGTGGCCGTGGAGTCTAGGGCGCCTTGCCACGGTTTGCGCGACTTCCCCCGTCGGAGGTTCGAGTCCTCCCTCCGGTATGTGTGTGTGTGTGTGTGTGTGTGTGTGTGTGTGTGTGTTGTCCTTAACGTAAGTTAGTTTAAGTTAGATAAAGTAGTTTGGTCCCATAGACCTTACCACAAATTTACAATTTACCATACTTTAAGATTCTTTTTGTCGGTCGTCGTCACTAATGGTTTCGGTATAGCAGCCTGTCTATGAATGTTCACTTTATAGAGTTCTCGGCGCACAGTGTCGGTAGACACGGTGTCTCGAAGATGGCAACTGAGCTTTGCAGTCACTTTAGCCGCCGGAGTCTTGTGTTGTTTTTAGACAATTCGTGTTAGCGATCGGCGATCTCTACATTTAGTTTTGATTTGCGCCCACTATTACGTTTACACGATATCTTTCCATTTTTTGTGTAGGCTGTCATGCCTGTTGAAACATTTGCTCTTGAAACGTTCAGTAAGTTGGCTGTCTTGGTTAGCGATGCTCCAACTAATAGGGCCCCCACAATCTGCCCTCTTTGGTACTCTGTTAGGTCTTCCATTGCACGTCGACCTCGGCCTCTGAATGCAAATACGACGTGTGCAGCACTCGTAAACAACCTGCACTGATGCCTGGGCGAACTGAACACGGACAGTCCAGCGAGACACGAGGCTTACCTGCGTTGTTGACCGTGAAACACAGCCATCCCATTACTACCACTGTTCACATGGTTTTACCTGTCCCCTGCACGTGTTGCTGTTACTGTTGTTGTTGTTGTTGCTGCCTGACACCTGCTAAGAAACAACTGCCACTTGCTAAGAAACAACTGCCACTTGCTAGGGAACAACTGCCACTTGCTAAGGAACAACTGCCACTTGCTAAGGACCAACTGCCACGTGCTAAGGAACAACTGCCACTTGCTAAGGAACAACTGACACTTGCTAAGGAACAACTGCGAATTGCTACAGACCAACCGACATTTGCTACAGAACAACCGACCAATGATGGAAATGTAGTGGGTGGTATGTGTTAACTGCAGCGAAGCCTGTGCATGAACGCACTGCATGCACCTTGAATGCATCCCACTTCAACCACGCCATCGTCGAGAAAGGGTTCCTTGATGTAGGGAGCATGTTCATTGGCGTCAGCAAGAAAGTGTTCTCAGAAGAATCGCGCTTTACTGTGGCAAGTGGTTCTGGGTAGCAGTTGGTGTGATGAGAGAGGGGAACACGTAACGCGCCACAGAATGTTTAATGAACGTCATCGGTGTGAGCTAGGCGTTATGGTGTAGCCAGGCGTCATGCACAATGGCCGGACACCGAGGTGCTGTTACAGCATAGCAGTACTGCAGGGATTTTACTCTCAATCGTATCCGTCTGTTTAGAGGTGCGATAGTTCACGGCTTTCTGTTTACGGACGACAATGCCCGTTCACACAGAACCGCTGATGTATCGGACACAGAGGAAAGTGAAGATATCGAAATTATGGTTCAAATGGCTCTGAGCACTATGGGACTCAACTGCTGTGGTTATCAGTCCCCTAGAACTTAGAACTACTTAAACCTAACTAACCTAAGGACATCACACACATCCATGCCCGAGGCAGGATTCGAACCTGCGACCGTAGCAGTCCCACGGTTCCGGACTGCGCGCCTAGAACCGCGAGACCACCGCGGCCGGCTCGAAATTATGGAATAGTCTGTTCTCTTGGACGTAAACCCTACAGAGCATGTATGGGATGCTTTTGGTAGACGTGTTACACAACGAACACCCCTTCTGGTAACTGTAAAAGAAATGAAAACCGCCTTGATAGAGCAGTGGGGCAATATCCCCCAAGGACTCCACAGCATTCTAGTAACCAGCTTGAATAATAGGTGCAAAATGTGCGTTAGTGTCCGAGGAAGGCACATTCCTGAAAGTATGGTATCTACCTCTATGTTGAGAGTGTGACCTGTGTAAAACATCAACGTTGTTTATGTCTGTTATTCTTCTTCCCAAGGGGTGAAATATGTACGATGTTTCGTTATAAATATACCACTCCACCTCTATTACATTTGGGCTGTGTTTATGTAGTCCATCATTACCTATGATGATTCCTGTCAAACAATGTCTGTTCCTCACTAACTGTTAAGAAGTGTATTACTACGTCTGTTATTATTATTATTATTATTATTACTATTTATTATTATTTATTAATCACCTGTATATCGAAATGCGATGTTATTAGCAAAAGTCATAGCGGACGTCTGGACGAATGAATTTTCTGACGCACGCAACTTATTACTAACGTTTATAGCTGAGGAATTATGACACCGAGCGCATGTGTTTAATGGAACTATACACTGTTACCTGTGACATAAGGAAGCGCCTCCGAGAACCGGTTCACCGTCATGATATGTGTGGAACTTGATCAGACAGTAACAAGATAACAGCGCCGCAAACCTCTGCCCCGCCGTCAATAGGTTTCACAAATGTCAGCCTCAAACAAACTTAAGCACACACCCAGCTCAGAGACGGCATCTGATTGGCTACTTTACGTCGTAATGACTTTACAGGGAAGGCAAATACTGGAAGTGGCCCTCTCTGTGCCCAGAGATACGTTTTCACTCGCCGTCGATCGTCGCTTATAACGCCACTACTCGTATAAGGGTAAGTAGAAACTATGTGAGGCATGTGGCCGCTCTTTGTCAAGCGCACGCTTCCGTACGCTGTTAATTTCATTACGGCTCTTTGTGTTAATATTTCCGTCACACAGTTTAATTTCAACGGGTTCTCTACTCAGCGATGTCCCTTAGTATGAACCGTGATCCAGAATCCTCCCCTAATGAAACATGATGAGGGGTTAATTTACTCATTAAACGCTCGGCTCCAAGCGCGCCATCTCAGCATTCTCCATCTATTCTGTCAGATACTGGGTGAGCCTCTGCAGCTTAGTGATAGTCCCACCTTGACGAAGATGATTAAGGTAGTGTTCCAAAGCTCGGGATTTTATCCGAATTCGACGCGAAAACTTATGCGAGAAAATTCATCCGGGAACTGTTGGTCGAATGACTACGCCGCGGAACTCTTGGCAGCCATACATATTTACCCCCGAACATTAGAAATATACAGCCATCGCTAACTGGTAGAAAAATGGTTCAAATGGCTCTGAGCACTATGCGACTTAACTTCTGAGGTCATCAGTCGCCTAGAACTTAGAACCAATTAAACCTAACTGACCTAAGGACATCACACACATCCATGCCCGAGGCAGGATTCGAACCTGCGACCGTAGCGGTCGCTCGGTTCCAGACTGTAGCGCCTAGAACCGCACGGCCACTCCGGCCGGCTGCTAACTGGTAGTCTGGCAGCGTTTTGCTGAAGTATGCTGCCGTCTTGCAGGCCAACTTACGGGACAATGGCGCTGGAAACCGAATATTGACTGCATTACTTAAGGTTTTCATTTGAATCCTGTAATGGATCATATCATTTTCTCTTCGTTCTTTTTTTATACATGCAAAGCCAAACCTGAATTAACGAATTGCTTTGTGCCAGAGAGAATGTTTTTATACAAAGAAGAGAAGAGATACGCTCTTCAGTTGATTAATTTCGGTATCTTCACTTGTTCTTTACTATAACTGGTAACGGGCGGACGTATGACTAGTTCCGCCGTGCCAGTATTGCTTAAAACTGTGTATTATAACCGCTCATTAAAAAGTGTTATAAAAGCTATTAAGGAATATATATATATATATATATACCAATAACATTTCGCCCACCCCGAGAATCCTTCATCAAAAGGATCGAAGCAGACAAGAGGAATATGCGCGTGTAGTGGAGGGGCGATCCTGCACCGGTATTCTCATAAGCAGCACTACGCACAATGGAATTAATGTGAAGAAGTATGTAAATTTAATTGATGAATATTGATCTTAAATTTATTGACACTGAAGGTCTGCTGATATTAGTGCCAATTAAAGCTCACCCAGGTTATGTGCATCTTCCAATTTACTTCAATTATTCTTTCCAATTAATTTTTCTTTAATTATTCAAGCAACAATTATTAATCGGTTTCCATTATTTCGCCCCCCACCCCTTGTAACACGCCCAGGAGTACAAATGGGTGGGGTACCTTAAACTGGCTTCTTGTTTGGTGACCGTGCGCCCTGTCCACACCACGTACCTGATAATCCCGCGGCGGTCGTACTGTTGTGCTCCACACTTCTGCTGGCTTGCCTGAAATTATCTACCAAAATATGCAAGCGGGTTTAGGGGAGCCACTCAACGCCAAGAACAACACTGTCCTACGTCTGGAATGAACATCTATATTCTAGGACGATAAGGAATCCACAGGCTGCACTGTTTACACTCTAAATCGTAAATGTTTATCCCAATTAACAACCTTGATTATTAACAGTCCAAAATATCATTCGGATGAGCGTACGCGTAACCGACACGACGCGGGTGATTGTTAATGATGCGGAAGCCAAATGATCGCACGAAAGTTCTTACGCTCGTCAAGCATACACAGATTTTTGGTACCAGTCCTCCTTCACACTAGTAATGATATTTTAACACTGTTCACAAGTTAAATTTTTTCAGTTCACAGTTCTCAGTTGTACGAGCTTGCGTGTAACCGTCGCGGCGCGGCTGATTGTTGATAATGCGGAAAAGCAATGATCGAACGCACGCCCTCACGCTCGCTACAAGACACTGGCACTGGACTGCACTCTTTTGTGGTAACTAATTTTTGCTGATTCAGATTAGGTCATTCTGAGAGACCGAACACGGCGCGGGTGATTGATACTGTACGGTACGACACGCAACGAGAGGATACACAAATACGTTATCAGCAGCACTGCTCATTTTTAAATTACTTCTTGATGCACTTTCCTCTGAATCATTTACTTATTTTATCACTTTACTGTAATAACACTTGTAGCAACACTTCAACTTTCATGCTAACAATGCCTCTCACATGCAGACCTACACACTACACAACATAACAGTTCCGTGTCCCGCGCTCGACTCTGCGGCTGCCCGCAAAGATACTCCACAACTAAACCAGCGATATGACAGTACGCTTACACCCTATATGCAACTATTCAATCCCCCCGTTATTTAGACCGAAGAGGTTTGGGATACACTGTTGAAGGCAATGTGCAGAAGCAGGTTGTTCCCCAGAAAAGAGAAGTGGCCGCACAAAAAGCTGAGGGTTTGAACACTGAAAGACTCGTCACGTTGGAAGGCGCCTGTCACTGCATTTGCATCTGGCCACCAAAACCCGATTTCGTAAACCGATTCTGGTTGGACATGTAAACACTCCAGTACTGATCATGGAAATGCGATTCTAGCAGCTGGGTTTCGTCTTCAACAATCGATTTTCGCTCCGACGTAAATGCTCAACCCTTCTTCAAACGTGCTTTGGTTGCAGGCTACTCTTGTTTTTAAGAAATTTCACCTAAAATGTACATAGCATTTTTTTTTTTTTTTTTGCGCTGAAGGAGAATGAAGAATACTAGACTGAGCAAGAAGTTGTCTACCTCCGATATTTAAGTGAAGGGAAACAGCCATTGTTATGGAACTGTGGAAATATGGGACCCCCTCAACTGGTGAGGCTTATGTGTAAATAGTTCAATAGTTCAGTCAGATTGTGGAAGGAGAGGAAATATCAAGAGAGCGGTGTGCATCACATATATCTGATATCTGGAAAAAAAAAAAAAAAGGGAAACCAGAAGCAAACAAATAACTGTAGGGGAGTAAGTTTCATGGCATCTATCAGAAGACGTTTGAGCGCTATACTGCCGGCCGGTGTGGCCGAGCGGTTCTAGGCGATTCAGTCAGGAACCGCGCTACCACCACGGTCGCAGGTTCGAATCCTGCCACGGGCATGGATGTGTGTGATGTCCTTAGGTTAGTTAGGTTTAAGTAGTTCTACGTTCTAGAGGACTGATGACCAAAGACGTTAAGTCCCATAGTGCTCAGAGCCATTTGAGCGATTCTAAGCGTCAGGAAGCACATCTAATATTTATGGATTCAGAAAAAGCGCATGATTATACACCCATCAACGCACTACGGGAAGCGTTGGAGTATGTAGGTGTAGAACCACAACAAATATCCCCAATTCGGAGAATATATCGCCAATCGTACGCAGTAGTTGAAGTAGGGAGGAAGTTGAGTGAGACATCAGAAGGAGTTAGACACGACTGCAGTATGTCGCCGGCCCTGTGTTTACTGGAACAGTGACATTAGTCGTACGGAGGTATGGGAATTCCTTTCCAGCATGGTGCTATCTACTCATTATTATTTGCCGCTGATCAAGTGCTGATAACGCAAAGTAGAGGGGATATATTTATGATAAAGAAATTAATGAAAGCATTTAAACGAGGCTGGCTATTAATAAATACGAGCAGAACGGCATATCTAGTACTGGTGTGTGTGTGTGTGGGGGGGGGGGGGGGGGGGAAGGGATATAGTACTGACGCAGAAACTATTAAAGCCGTAAAGCAGTTTAAATGCTTGTACTTAGGATGGATTATCCATTCCTCGAGACGCTGCGAACCAGATGTTGAACGCAGGATTCAGCAGGCAAGAGGAGCTAGTAAAATGCTAGATGGAGATCTGTGGAGCAGAGCAGTATTAAAAGAAACAAATGAGAGGATTCTAAGCAGAATACAGGCGGTACAGATGGATGGAATAAAGAGGGCAGCCACCTTATCCAGAACAAAGCGGAGAAGAAATTAGGAAATTAGATAATGGATATGAAACAACCATATACCCTGCCATGGTATGGTCAAGTACGACGAATGGAGAAAGGATGATAGCCAAAAACAATCCTGGAATGGTCGCAGCCACGAAGGAGGAAAGTGGACGGTCGAGATTACCACGCAGAGCGGGAGTAATTGAAATGACGAGAGAGAGAGAGAGAGAGAGATCTGAAAGAGGAAAACTGCCATAACCGTGACAGCTGCTGAATGGCAATACTGGGCAATAGCTGAAGAGTGAAAAAGCCCTTAAAAGTAAGTAGGAGACAGCCATTGTGCTGACTAAATCAGAAGCTCGAACGGCTCATTTCCGGAGGCTGAAATAGTCGTATGGCATTGTTGGCCGGGAGGCCCCATGCGGGGAAGTTTGGCCGCCGTATTGCAAGTCCTTTTTAGTTGACGCCACTTCGGCGACTTGCGAGTCAATGATGATGAACACACAACACCCAGTCATCACGAGGCAGAGAAAATTCCTGACCCCGCCGGGAATCGAACCCGGGACCCCGTGCGCGGGAAGCGAGAACGCTACCGCAAGACCACCAACTGCGGACTTCCGGGCGCTATTTGCATAAAACAACTGAGGATCGGAAAACCGGTATTTGACCGGTCTAGCAAAACCGCTTCAGGCAGTAACATGCAAACGTGACAGCGGAAAAATGGTTTCCGAAATCTAGTTTTCGTCTTCTGGAAGTTGTCTCATGTAAACATAGCGTGTGAGACGTTCTCTCCAGCGGCTCGTGAAAGCGGCGAATACATGGCCCGCGCCGTGGGAACAAGCGACCAGCGAGGCGTGGCAGGCGGGTCTGTTTATCCAGCGGGCTGGGCTGGACATGGCAGCCTGGGATAGGCCGTCCACAATCCACACTCCAGGCGACAACACCTTGCGCACACCCGCTGTCGGCCCTCACTGCTACCAGCGTCATACCTACAAACCACTGCAAGGCTATTTTTCGAGACTTCCATGCTTACGAACTTGCAGCATGCTGGAGTAACTTGGATCAGCAACTCCTGTTAATCAATAGAACGAAAAACCAGTCCAAGTTGAAAATATTTTGTTTTTCATTAGATGATTAGTTTCGGGCCGAGGCCCATTTCCAGATCAACACAACAAAGTCGGAAATGGCATTTCCGAAGATGTCAACAAAATGTGATATGTATATTCACAGTGCTTACAGATAACTGTATGCACTGTTAAGTACATTACACATTTTGTTGACATTTTGTTGACATTTTCAGAAATGCCATTTCCGACTTTGTTGTGTTGATCTGAAAATGGGTCTCGGCCCGAAACTAATCATGTAATGAAAAATAAAATATTTTCAACTTGGACTGGTTTTTCGTTCTATTATGAAAATATTTCATTGCGAAAGCATTTTTAAAAGTAAATCTTCTAATATTTGTGTTTGGCTTCTCGGTTAGAGGTGAAAAAATACGTGATTCACTGTTCTTGGGAATTCGACACATAATGGGGTGAAGTAGCGTCAGACTTATTCACTGAATCATCATCGCTCAGCCCAAACCGCGTAGGATAGAAACTTGAAACTTGGAGAGGTTGTGGATCTTACGCTGTAGGCAACATTTAAGAAGGGACTGTCCGAAATTCCACTCCTAAGGAGGCGAAATAGGGGATGAAAGATTTTCTAAGAGTATGTTGCTATTAAGGGAATTTTGAAGCTGGAACTACGAAAACTAGTATTTGCTTTCTCGGACAGAATTCAACATTTTTGGAACTTCAGCCAAAAAGGGGCTAAAACAGTGTGTGAAAGTTTTTTTGAAAATAAATAGTTACTGAAGAACTACTAAAGGATTTTCAAAGCTACATCTATGACAACTGGTATTTGTCTTCACAATCACAAATAAAAGAAATACGAGTTTCTGGAAATTCAACACCTAACAGACTGCAATAGACGTTGAAAAATTCTAAGAAAATATTTCGTTATATCAAAAAAATGTTACAGCTAAATTTATGAAAATTAGTGTTCCACTTCTCGGTTTGGATATAAAGAAGTATTTGTTAAGGGATGAAATCTGCTGTGGAAATACTCCACAAGAACGCAAAAGGCATTATTAACAATAACTTTTGACTTCAGCTACCAGAATCGCTTTTTGGTCGAAAGTACATTCGGAACAGCATGCTTATATGGCCTTAATTAGCGTGAAAAGCTTACAAAGTGATGCAATTTGTGAACAACGTAAAAATTCGATTAAATAAAAAAAATTGCGGATCATACAGTCTACGCGAACGAAGAAATGGGTGCTAAGCTAGTGGAGTGATATAATGAGCGAGCATTTGATTGCTGAACAATCATATTAAGAAGTGGTCATCAGCTAGTACCTTGGTGTGCGACAACAGCGTAGGGCTAGCATAGGAGAAATAGAGAACGCTCGATGACAGAGGAGGCATAAAGCCCAAACGCAAATGAAACTCCTCTGGATCCTACAGGGTGCCACTCCCACCCCAGAAATGAAGGTTGATCGCCCAGGCTGCGCCGCTGGCGGAAGCGGATTCTTTAACCAATGGACCTCCGATATTCACATCGTGGCTTCAAGTGACACATGTGCTCTAAGCAAGTGGTTGCTAACTCTCACTCGTGTGAATTCATAGCTCAGCATTCTCCTATATTTGGGGACGCTGAGTGAAGGCCTTCTACCCATAAGGGCAAGGATACGCCCCCTCGCAGCAACACACAAAGGTAGACGAGCACACAGGATGGTTCTGCGATGCCGGAGAATTGCCGACTGTCACAACCACGTGCGAAGGTAAACAGAGATCCTGGTTTGTAAAACAATGGATTTCTGAACAGAGAGTTCATTCGGCATCAGTCGCTTGGACGCCGAACCTGTGATGGTCGATCTCCGAACTTGCTGGCTCGCCTCTCAACACATAATACTGATAGCACTGCGCATATCATAGGATTTGAGTCTTTTGTGCAGCCCATCTGCAATACCTGTATACTTCTTGTATAGTTGGTCAAGGACAGAAGAAACAACTAATGACCGTGTGTTGGTTCCTTGCAGTTTCCTTACTCCGAAAGTTCCCTCAATAGCCGAGTCGAATACGAGTCCCACTACCATGGGACACTTAGCGATCTCTGTTTTCAGCAGTAACCTTACAGCACACAGGGGGCGAGTGCCCGCAGTGCCTAAGGGTGATGCAAAGACTGCCCATTCGGAACATTAGCTGAAGGTAGTAAATTCCATTTGTTCCAGCGGAAACTAATGCTGTGTTTGCCGTGCGCACAGCCCTCCAGTACGAAGCGCTGACAACAGCAGCAGCGGTCATGTGGGAAGAAGAAGACTAAGTATTTCTCAGTTCCCTTTGCTATAAAAATATAGCTGTTCGTAGTACAAAACCACCATTCTTACATGTGTTCGTCACAGCACTCAAACGTGCCGCTAACGTTATACTGCATGTTTACTACTATGATAATTTATACTTAGATTTTTGTTGTTTTGTTATTGTTACAGACCAGGACACACAGAAAGCCCTGTCTAAACCACAGCAGCAGCAGTCACTGTCCACAGGATGTCTTCTTTCAGACCTTTCGAACCCACTGTTGCTCGATTTTGTCGTAGCTCAGCCACAGCTGCCAGAACTCGAGTCTCACAAGGGAACCTCCCCATCGCACCCCATCAGATTTAGTTTTAAGTGGGCACAGTGGATAGGCCTTGAAAAACTGAACACAGATCAATAGAGAAAACAGGAAGAAGTTGTGTGGAACTATAAAAAAAAAAGCAAAATATAGAAACTGAGTAGTCCATGCGGACGATAGGCAACAACAAGGACGATGTGACCGCCGGCACGGTAACTCAGCGTGTTCGGTCAGAGGGTTAGTTGCCCTCTGTAATAAAAAAACTGAGATAATGGATCAACTACGAACTGAAACGGGTGTCTTGCGACGTCCGCACCGAGCAGATACAACGAACGAAAACGAACAAAATGAGATTACAAAAAAAAAAAAAAAAGTGACCTGAGGAGCACCGTGGTCTCGTGGTTAGCGTGAGCACCTGTGGAACGAGAGGTCCTCGGTTCAACTCTACCCTCGAGTGAAAAGTTTAATTTTTTGTTTTCAGACAATTATCAAAGTTCAGGCACTCACACATCAATTTCGCTCTCCAAAATTCCAAGACATGTTCAGATTTGCTTGGACATATGCAGGATTTGACGGTCTACACAAGGAAAAATTTGAAAACGTTAAAAACCTATGTTTTGACAGAGCACAGGGAAAACTGTACAACTGTGAAACTGTTGCATTCATTTGTTGCAGTTTATGTGACAAACTCTTATGTTTTCATCACTTTTTTGGGAGTGATTATCACATCCACAAGAAAACCTAAATCGGGCAAGGTAGAAGAATCTTTTTACCCATTCGCCAAGTGTGCAAGTTAGGTGGGTCGGCAACATATTCCTGTCATGTGACGCACATGCCGTCACCAGTGTCGTATAGAACATATCAGACGTGTTTTCCTGTGGAGGAATCGGTTGACCTATCACCCTGCGATCAAATGTTTTCGGTTCCTATTGGAGAGGCACGTCCTTTCGTCTAGTAATCGCACGGTTCTGCGGTGCGCTCGCAAAACACAGACACTAAACTTATTACAGTGAACAGAAACGTCAATGAACGAACGGACAGATAATAACTTTGCGAAAATAAAGAAATTAAAATTTTCACTTGAGGGAAGACTTGAACCAAGTACCTCTCGTTTCGCAGCTGCTCACGCTGACCACGAGACCACGGCGCTCCTGAGCTAACAGTATCCTTAATGTTACCTATGTTGCGCATGGACTACTCAGTTTGTATATTTTGCTTTTTTTTCATAGTTCCACACAACTTCTTCCTGTTTTCTCGATTGATCTGTGTTCAGTTTTTCAAGGCCTATTTACTGTGCCAACTTATAACTAAATCTGAGGGGGGTGCGATGGGGAGGTTCCCTTGTCAGCAGAATGCTACCAAAAACCTGTAGAGACTTTTTTTTTTTTGACACGCTGTAAATGGAAGTTCCATCATCGACGACAATCTAGACTTCATGGTAGAAGGTAATTTGATACTTGGGTTCACTTTATTATGAATAAACATTTGGGGTCAACTTCTCAGGGCCTAAGATACCGCCAGTTGATAGAATGGGTTAGGATATCACAGTACCAAGGAACATGGTACCTTATACCGATGCCGTGGGAGGGGTATTGTCCTGCCCAGAGTTCCTATGTGGTACAGTTACGCAAAGTGTCTACTTTGTTGTGCAAGGTCATCGTCCGTTTTCGCAGTGCTTCCAGTATTGTATCCATATGGAGGGCAGCGTGCAAGTCACCGATGTGAGTATAGCCGCTAGCACGAAGTATCCATTTGAGTAACACATTTTGTAAAACTTGTAGACGGCCAATTTGTGCTGGACTGGCAAGACCCCAGACCGAGCTGTGATACAGTATCTTAGAGAGCACCGTCGCATTTTATAATCGAAGCTTTGCTGTGGTACTGAGGTCAGTACTCTTGAAAAAAAGGGAAAAGTGTCTTGGCCATACCAAAAGCATCGTTCCTGAGAAGGTGAAGATGTTTTTTGGGAAAGAATTGTTTGTCCAAAGTGACCCCCAAGTTATGTCACTGTTGCCCCCCCAGCGGATATTCCGCCCCTGCAGTCTCAAGTTGGTAGGCATGGAGGGGCGTTTCTTGCTGAAATAGATGGCTGTCGTCTTGGCGGGACTTAGTTACACTTTATTAGTGTTACACCAAGCAGCTGTGGCATCTAGTTGACATTTAAGGCGTCGAATGTTGGCGTGAATATGTCTGCCACTGGCGAGATAGGCCGTATCCTCAGCAAACTGCGCAATTTGCAGCCCTGTGACGGTTGGCAAGTCATTAACATAGAGAGTAAATAGTAGTGGGGATAAAACGGAGCGGTGAAGCAGCCCCCGTCTGCGGCAGTTGGGAATCAGACGATTGGCCCTCTACTGTAGCAATCACCTTTCCGTCTGTCAAAAAACTAGCTATAAGTTTCACATAACAGTTTGGCATCAGTGTCAGTTCATCCGCTTTCGAAATTAGTTGTTCCCTCCATACTTTATCATAGGCCCTTTCAGTGCCTAAGAAGACCACTGCAGTAGCATTAGACACACTGAAATTTCTGGTAACATGTTCCGCCAGGCGAAGGAGTTGTAGCTCCCTGGATAGTTTACGTTCCAAACCAGGGCTTAACAACTGGCCGGTTTTGAGCGCGAGTACTCGCGTCTGCTCAGGCACGTGCTCGCGAGCAGGTCCAAGGTCGCGGAGTAGGGAGGGAGGGGAGGGAGGGGAAATGCGCGCGCATGTTTGAATGTGATCTCGCGTTCTTAGCAGATTTAACTGGCCATCTGAATGCTTTGAACATTTTACTACAAGGCAAAGATCTGCTAATTACTCATTTCATAGATCGAATATGAGCTTTTAAAATGAAATTGACACTTTGGGTGAGTCAGCTGGAAACAGGAAACCTAGCTCATTTTCCTAAATTATCATCCATGCAAGATGTCCACAAAGACTGAACATTACTCACATAGTTTAGTTGTATCAGCGCTTTCAAGATCTGACAGCACTAGACAGTGATTTTGATCTGTTCTCTCCATATTCAGCGAATAGATTCGTCCTGAGCTGCAGCAAGAAATTATTGACTTGCAGAGTGACAGAGAATACATAGAAATTTCAGAACAAGAAAAACATTTTGGAATTCTACAGACACTTCCCTCAGGATAGATTTCCTCGTTTGCACAAACTGGCGGCTACAATAATATCAATGTTCGGTTCCACGTATGTTTGTGAAAAACTGTTCTCTGCAATGAAATGTAACAAGACGTGCCTGAGAAACGCATTGTCTGATCGAAATTTAAACTGCACGCTGCGCCTAAAATGCACAAGAACAATTACTCCGAACATAGACGCAATTGTAAAGGGCAAAAAGTACAAGTTAACCGAGAATCCCACACTTCAGTGACACCTTTTATTGTGTAACAGTTCAGAAATTAATGCGAATGTAGAGGCATACACTAAGCTAATAAAATTATGTGGCGTGTGTACATTCTCCTTTATTTGTTTCATTTGTCGCAGTAATAATTCGTGAGTGATATCCCTGCAGGTGGCCGCGGATTTACACTGACTGGCGGCAGCTGTTGTTTGCCCCACGTGACTTTCCCCACTCTCCGCTCTGGTCCGGTAGTGGGGGTAGCGTGCTCGCGCTGCTCCGTGCTCGCGCTGCTCCGTGCTCGCGCCTTGCTGCTCACAGCTTGCTCCGCGAGCACGTATGTTGTGAAGCCCTGTTCTAAACCATACTGTTCTGCCCTGACTGTATCGTCTGCACCAGTGGTTCCAAATGCAGGCCTGGATGACTGTCACGAAGGTTTTGCCGAAACTACTAAGAAGACTAATGGGTCGGTAATTTGTGGCTTGGGTAACGTCCTTCTGTGGTTTGGGAATAGAAACTACCTTGGCTATCTTCCACACAGTACTGTGGAGGATGAATTTACTTCTCCCTTTAAACCTTAGAATGATACACAGTTACATTTGTTGAGGAGACACTACAGGGTCTTCAGAAAGTAATATAACTGCTTAGGTTTGTGCAGCCAGAGCCAATTAACATGAAAGTTTCCTGGGTATGGCATTGTGTAGTACTGTAAATAGCTGTCACTGATGAAACCAAAGTTTCAGCCACAGTTTACAGTGGTCTTCTTTCTTTTGTGTGGCAGGCTTAAGAGTTTCTGCTGTTATTTCATGCAGTGTTGCGTATCTGTTTTCACTGACAATTGTACGTAAACGCTCTCGGTCATTAAGTGACGGCTGTTGGCTACTGCGTTGTTCGTGGTGAGAGGTAATGCCTGAAATTTGATATTCTCGGCACACTCTTGATACTGTCAAGAATTTCCAAACAAATTCCGAAATGCTGTGTCCCTTTCCATCTAGCTCCAACTACCATTCCGCGTCCAAAGTCTCTAATTCACATCGTGCGGTCACAATCGCTTCGGAAACATTCCACATGAATTACCTGAGTACAAATGACAGCTCCACCAGTGTACGGGATGCTACCACCATCTGTATATGTGCATATTCGTACCCCATGACTTTTGTCACATCACCATACAATGCATACAATATGCGTACTAATGTCTAAAGACGAAACGTTGTTAGCAAAAGTCTCAAAATATGTATAGGAAAACGTTGTTAGAAAAAATTTCAAAATGGTCTTGAACGACTTTCTTCATTCTTTACAAATACTCTAATGAACATTCAGATGTACGTATGGTACATATATTTTTTTAACAAGAATGTACAGGTTTTCTGATACCTGCCAGGGTAGCCGAGCGCGCTAACGCGCTGCTTCCTGGACTCGGGTAAGCGCGCCGGCCCCGGATCGAATCCGCCCGCTGGTGTGCCAGTCAGCCTGGATGTGGTTTTTAGGCGGTTTTCCACATCCCGCTAGGTGAATACCGGGCTGGTCTCCACGTTCCGCCTCAGTTACACGACTCGCAGACATCAGGACACATTCGCACTTTTCCATGACATACACTAGACACAGACATCAGGGGTACACTAATTCCGTCCCAGGGGGTACGGGGTGGCGGCAGGAAGGGCATCCGGCCACCCCTTTCCACTAACCTTGCCGAATACATTCCTAACAATGCCGGCCCTGCGTCAGTGCGAGATATGGCGCTAGTGAAAGAAAGAAAGTACAGGTTTCCTGATAGAAATGACTGCGAGAAAAGATGGTTGTCTCTGCTGTGAAAAAGTGCAGTTTTGTTTTCTTTCTCGCAGTTAGTTTTAACTACGATATCAGGGCATTTAATCCATTAGACAAATTCTTTCTCCCATATATACCTGTTCTTCTACAAAACTTTAAATAAAAATCGTATACACAAGAATGTGCTGTCTTGCTTTCTTCCTCGCCGTCGCCCTTAATGAAAAAGAGGAAAGTTTATTTATATGTCAGCGCTTTTGATTAGAATACTGCTGAGAAATTAAAATCGTACGAAATTTTGTAATCCTACCTGTTCGCAAATGAAAACTACGAAATGTTATTGAAGCTACTATCGTCACAAATCCAACAGCCCCGTATACCAATGATCCTAACCGATTTACCCTTTTACTTTCTCAATCATGTTTCGTTCGCCGTAGCAATGAATAAGTTTCGAGGTTAGAGAAAAAGGGGATGTGGGTGTGGACAGACGGGGGAGGTGGTGGAAGGAATGGACATACGCAGAGGCGGGGGGGGGGGGAAGTAGGAGATGGATAAAGAGTGGAGGAAGACGAAGAGAGGGGGAGCAGGAGACGGACAAAGATTGGGGAAGGAGGTAATGGATGGAGAGAGGAGAATTAGGAGGAGGAGACGGAGAAAAATAAAGAGAAGGGAGAAGTAGAGATATGCAGAGGGAGGGGTGAGAAGGAGTTTAGGAAGTACATCCAATTCCCACACACATTTAGCAGTTGCGAAGCTCTGCCGGGTTTGCTAGTATAACAATAAATCTTTGTTTTAGTTATGTAATAAGCTACTACATTGTGTTTATGGCCTAAATAAAGATTGGAAAAAGACAAGACTGATTAAGTTTTCCAATTTCTGGATAATTTTTTTGTGCTTTAATCGAAAGCATGTAAATGTAACTTACCTACTTATTCCACCAATACCTTCAATTGTGTATTGTTTATATTTTCAGGTAGCACTACGAAAGCCGATGCGCCAACAAGTTGTTACGAAACATAGGCTGTTTTCAAATTCGCGCCTCACGCCCTGTATCATGAAACTCCCAAACCGCTTCAAATATTTGTTTTCGCCAATAGTTCCTTATCTTCACACATAATCTTTTCGTTTTCGATATTCTAACAGCAGCCGTGTCCATATACTAAATTCTCATCTAATGATGATGGCACAAATGTGTTGAAACATGTTTGGGCAACAAAATAAAGTTGCCCGCATACTCTGGTGGAATCCATTTCCCATAACTCTATGTATTTGGTTTAGTATCTTCTATCGGGTAACTTTTCACTCTAAATGTTGTGTACACGCTGTATACATGCATCACAACTACTACCTGTACTATAATTGCTCTCAATAAGCGTCAGTTCTTCGCATGAAGGAATAGTCTCAATGTAGGGAACAACGGAAAACATTTTCTATTCCATGGCCAATCTACAGAACAGCCGGCCAGCAGATGCTCTTCGTGTTCTTTCCTCAAAGGATATTACGCTCGCTCGTGCAGAAAATAAGCGTAACGGTGTAACGTCGCAAGTGGCGATGTGAAACTTTATCCTCTTGCGGACGGTGCAACAGTCAGAGACGAGGTCACTCTACGAGCTGCTTCCTTGTTTACTGCGTTCGTAGGAAACGCAATTATCCGACAGTTACATAAAGAACTCCCCTTATAATTACTAGCTGTAATATGAAATGTTCCGACATTTCTGTTTGTCTTACTCAAAAGGTCATCTGTGTCACCTCGTTTGTTTTCTTTTAACGAGTCTGCTCTCATGTTCTTAGCCATTTTAATTAAAAACGGAAAAACACGACTGCCGTGCAATGGAAGTAAATAACTAAGGTAAGGCCAGTTGATAGGCAATGCATTTCATATTAGTTCGAATATTCATCCGTTTAAAACGACCTCTTTTTGTCTCAAATAATATACTTTTTTCTCGTATAAGATGTGTGCTCCGTTTCGTTTTTAATGACACAAACCTCTATCCATCATCTTGATGATTAGCGTCATTCAGCCTTTGCTTCACTGCTTTCTGCGCAGAAAGAAACAGTTCTTTCTTATTCAGTCCAGTTAAATAATAGTGACATTTTCAGTGAGCTGATTTCCGCTGCAATACTAATAGTTCTTAAACATAGTACAACTATTTAGAGAAGTTATTTGCTCTTTTAACAGTAGTAACAACTGCTTAATTTATATAAACTAATTTAAATCCTGTTTCCAATCAATAACTGTCAACAGTTCAATAAGTTTCAATGGTAGTTAAACTAAGTCAATATATATGTGATCGTCGATAAGGTTTATCACCTATTTCCCATTTAAACACATTATAAAACGTTGATAATCATCATAATCTGAGGAGAAAGAAACAGTTCTCTCTTTTTCAGTCCAATTAGATAACAGTGACTTTTTCAGTGAGTTGATTTCCGCTGCAATACTAATAGTTCTTAAACATAGTACAACGGATAGGGACTTGGTGCAGGGAGTGGAAACTGACCCTTAACATAGACAAATGTAATGTATTGCGAATACGTAGAAAGAAGAATCCTTTATTGTATGATTATATGATAGCGGAACAAACACTGGTAGCAGTTACTTCTGTAAAATATCTGGGAGTATGCGTAAGGAACGATTTGAAGTGGAATTATCTTATAAAATTAATTGTTGGTAAGGTGGGTGCCAGGTTGATATTCATTGGGAGAGTCCTTAGAAAATGTAGTCAATGAACAAAGGACGTGGCTTACAAAACACTCGTTCGACCTATACTTCAGTATTGCTCATCAGTGTGGGATCCGTACCAGGTCGGATTGACAGAGGAGATAGAGAAGATCCAAAGAAGAGCAGCGCGTTTCGTCACAGGGTTATTTGGTAAGCGTGATAGCGTTACGGAGACGTTTAGCAAACTGAAATGGCAGACTCTGCAAGAGAGGCGATCTGCATCGCGGTGTAGCTTGCTGTCCAGGTTTTGAGAGAGTGCGTTTCTGGATGTGGTATCGAATATATTGCTTCCCCTACTTATACCTCCAGAGGAGATCACGAATGTGAAATTAGAGGGATTCGAGCGCGCACGGAGGCTTTCCGGCAGTCGTTCTTCCCGCGAACCTTACGCGACTCGAACAGGAAAGGGGGTAATGACAGTGGCAAGTAAAGTGCCCTCCGCCACACACCTTTGCGTGGCTCGCGTAGTATAAATGTAGATGTAGAAATCAGCCATTTAACATACACTGCTTGAAAAAGGTTGCAGTCATAAAAATATTTTGATTCATAATCACAAAGCTCGACAAGTGATACTGAGTCAATGTTACACATTTATGTATACACTGTTTAAAAATGTAGATGTTATGAGTGAGGGCGACGGCACAGGATCGACATGGCATACATCTGGAATCACGTCTCTGTTTGTCGCGAATTGGGGGAAATTTTGTGCAAGTGGCTGCTTCCCGGAACAGGAAGTGAAAGCGCGTCTTTACTTTGAAACTCGGCGAAGAAGACATGTTTTCAGTCTCAGGTATCGTGCAAAACCGCCCTTAGCGGGAAAATGAACCGAGAAATTCTTCTGTCGTTCCTGTGGGAGGAGTTCGCCTACCTCACCAATTGGACTGCCAAGGTGGGGAAAGCCAGTTTCTGGAGCCAACCGCCGATGGAAGGCCAACATTTTCAGGGGTGGTACAAGAACCCACTCACAGACGAGCCAGACACGGGACGGTTCGTGCAGTCGTCTCCATGACACGTGTTTGTGATGCCAGGTCCGTGCACTGTCGTCCCACCAAACGATGTTGCAGCATACGGGTAAGCTCTCCGTGCGTATCAAGACCCTGGGACAACTGTTTCCTCTATTTGCTCCTATGGTTATCGGATTTCCGTATCGAAATTGTTGACACAATTACGAAACAACAGCGGCCGTTCTTAAAATTTTAATGAAATGCTGTCCAGATCGGAATATTTTTTTTTTAATTTTTTAAACCAAGTGAGGCATAGCGTGCACTACAATGGACAGCTGTTAATGGTCGCTTTCTAGGCGTTTTAAATAAGTCCTGAGGCTGAAAATGCACACAGTCCATTTTAGTGGGAACACACTGGTGGTGATACGCTCTACTTGCATTTCCAGCCTCACGAATAATTGAAAACGCCAGAGAAATGATCATTACAAGCCGTCAACTGCAGTGAAAATCGCGCACCACAAGGTTGACTACTGTTATCGGTTTCGCCCTAAAATAGCTACACTATGTGAGCAAAAGTACCCGTACACCTGGCTAAAAATGACTTACAAGTTAGTGGCGCCCTCCATCGGTAATGCTGGAATTCAGTATGGTGTTGGCCCACCTTTAGCCTTGATGACAGCTTCCACTCTCGCAGACATACGTTCAGTCGGTTGCTGGGAGGTTTCATGGGGAACGGCAGTGCTGCACTGATGAAAGGTATCGACGTCGGTCGGTGAGGCCTGGCATTAAGTCGCCGTTTCAAAACATCCCAAATGTGTTCTATAGAATTCAGCTCAGGACTCTGTGCAGGCCAGTCCAATAAAGGGATGTTATTCTCGTGTAACCATTCTCCCACAGGCCGTGCATTATGAACAGATGCTCGATCGTGCTGAAAGATTCAGTCGCATCCCCGAATCGCTCTTCAATAGTGGAAAGCAAGAAGGTGCTTAAAACATCAATGTAGGCCTGTGCTGTGATAGTGCCTCGCAAAACAACAAGGGATGCAAGTCCCATCCATGAAAAACACGACCACACCGTAACACCATCGCCACCAAATTTTACTATTTGCACTACACACGCTAACAGATGACGTTCACCGGGCATCCGCCATATCCACACTCTGCCATCGGATCATCACATTGTGTACCGTGATTCGTCACCCCACACAACGTTTTTCCACTGTTCAATCGTCCAATGTCTACGCTCTTACACCAAGCGAGGCGTTGTTTGGCATTTACCGCCACGATGTGTGGCTTGTGAGCAGTCGCTTGACCATGGTTCAAATGGTTCAAATGGCTCTGAGCACTATGGGACTTAACATCTATGGTCATCAGTCCCCTAGAACTTAGAACTACTTAAGCCTAACTAACCTAAGGACAGCACACAACACCCAGCCATCACGAGGCAGAGAAAATCCCTGACCCCGCCGGGAATCGAACCCGGGAACCCGGGTCGCTTGACCATGAAATCCAAGTTTTCACACCTCATGCCTGACTGTCATAGTACTTGCAGTGGATCCTGATGCAGTTTGGAATTGCTGTGTGATGGTCTGTATAGATGTCTGCCTATTACACATTACGATCCTCTTCAACTGTCGGCGGTCTATCTCAGTCAACAGATGAGGTCAGCCTGTACGCTTTTGTGCTGTACGTGCATCTTCACGTTTCCACTACCACATCGGAAACAGTGAACCTAGGGATGTTTAGGAGTGTGGAAATCTCTCGTACACACGTATGACACAAGTGGCACCTGTCCACGTTCGAAGTCCACGAGTTCCGCGGAGCGCCCCATTCTGGCTTCTCACGATGTCTAATGACTACTGAGGTAGCTGATATGGAGTACTTGGCAGTAGGTGGCAGCACAATCCACGTAATATGACAAACGTATGTTTTTTGGCGTGTCCGGTTACTTTTGATCACATAGTGTAGGTTTTCAAGTTAATAAACATAAGTATAATAGGTCTCGTATATGAGAAACACTTTTCCTCCTTAAAATTACCATAAAAGCAAAATTGGTTGTGATTTAAAACAATGTGTTACCTGGGTGGAGCTCTCCTTTTATAGCGCCTAGCCTCTGTAGACCAGTTAGCAGCTCGTGGCAAGTACCAGTCGGTACTACACAGCAGTTCTGGGCACCGGTTTCTCGCGTCATCTTGTTAACACAGTATTTTGTATCATAACTAACGTTGCTTTTACGTTTAACAAGTTTTGCCGTATGTGACTCATTGTAAATATTATGTATTCCAGAGCCCTGATCGGAAGACAGTCTTATAGCCCGTAACTGGTTATCAGAATTAAAAAGGAAAAAATTATTGTGATTAAAACGAATAATATGCTATGTATATACGTGAGAATTTTTTACTATTAGGGAGCTCTTGCGAGTAATACCTGTCGTGTAAAACATGCCGACAGGCAGCTGGCCGTCTGTGTTCGACAGTGGAATAGATCACAGACAATCACGTTTTGTGAGTTTAGACCTATCGTGTGGACGGCAACATCCACCTCTCGAGTGCTGCTCGCCATGGCTCTAATACAAGAAAAAATATACTGGCATTGTAGGGAGAGCTGAGAGTAGATTCCGTACAGAGTACAATGGCCGGTAGATGCGCAGTCGTCAGAGAATGGTAGTGGTGGGGGTTATGGGCAGGTGCTGTAGGGGAAGTGCCGAGCACTGGAGGGGAAGTGCCGTTCTAAACTGAAACCTATGCTCACATTTTTTTTTAAACAGTAAGTGGTACCCCTCCATACTCATATGTGCATGTTGATTATTCAAAAAGATCTGTCGCCTCTGCTTTGGTTATTATCTAAAAAGAATTCCACTGAAAACGCAGAGATTTATTTTCGCTTAGCTTGTTACCGGTTTGTAACTTTCAGAGAAGCATCATGAGTGGCGAATTTTGAGTAAAAACTGCATATTTCTCTTGTTGCCACGTGAAAATTTGCTTTTTTTTTGCCAAAGCACAGCGGAGTTTACACCTCACTAACATGTTGTACAAACGCAGTTATGAGAGAATTCTGAAACAATTATTTATCAAAGTTAGTAAGTGAGGAATGGAGGACAAGTAAGGTCAGTAGCTTATCGAGAAGCACATTCTCGGTGCAAAATAACGTGTAATGTCTTCTCTTATGTTGTTCCAAAACCCACAGAATATCTCGTTTCACCAGTCATCATCAAGAAACAAAAAGTAGATACTTCTCAATGTAACTACTCAACATAACTGCAACCATTTATTTCAGTTATGAAGAATAGAGATGTTGAATGTTAATATAGTTTAGTTCATTTGAAAAACATCAAGAATTACACATTAAAAATCGGGATGGATTATATTTCAGCATGCTCTCGTATTATCTTTGAGGCGATACCGTTCGATTCCGTGTATGTGCGTGCGTCATTTCAGGACACGCCATCAGCCATAATTGCTCCATTTAAAAGAAATTACTGAAAAATTAAACAGATACCTGCGTGGCCTCGCCGACAATCAATATTGAAGTGTCATTCCAGTGTACAACTGTTCGCGTTCTTCAACTCTCCACTTCGTTTCACCAGATAATTCCGACCGTGTTCAGAAGTGAAACCAATGAAATGTTTTACGAAGACCTAAATAACGGGCAGCTTTTTAAGCATTTAAGTGATGGTCTTCATGAAGGTACTGCAAACTTAAATTACAAAAAGAAGACGCAATTTTGAATTCATGTATTATTTGTGATGAGTAAATATGCCGCACGTATAATAATCGCCGATATGAGCAGCGAACTTCTGAAAGAGAAAAGTGATGACACACAGTATGACTTTCTCAGCTGCGTATATACTGAGCGAGATGGAGCAGTGATAAGGCGCTGCACCCTTTTGAGAGAGAACGATGGTTCAAATCCCGATCCAGCCATACAGATTAAGATTTTTAGAGATTCTCCTAAATTTTGTACTGCGGGTGCGTTCTTTGAAAGGGAACGTCCGATTTCCTTCCGCCGTTCTTCCTTAATCCGAGTTTGTACCCTGTCGTCGACAGTTCGTTAATCCTTAACTACGCTTTTTTTCCCTTCAGTTATACATTTTGAGACAGTTATTAGAACAAGTATTGAAGGACCTTATAATCTACAGTACACAAGAGAATCATTACTCAGCTTTCAAAGTAGAGGTAAGTGTCTCGAAGAATGTTGGTACTGGAACCGACACTGGAAGATCTGATAAGATTTTAGTTCAGTGTCTAAACTATACTGTGGTCGATGGATAGTAGGCACTTGCGCAGTTGGACGAGTTTGGGGATTGACCTGATCAAAGGAACCAGCACAGAATTTACCGGCAGTAATTTACGGAAACCATGATTAACCTATATTGGGATTCTCGGGAAGTGGCGGGGAAGAGGAGGGATTTAAGCTATCACATTCACTCATCTCTACATAAACTGGCAGTCATTAGGCACGTCGTAATGTCTCTAGCTACACACTATGAGTGTTGACCCAGAAGCCACATTTAACGAGATAATCAGTGCTGTTGTGTGAGGGAAAGCTCATGGAGAGTACTAGCTCGAAGCTGACAAACATTCTGATGAAACCTAATGAATCAGAGGATTCTAACCACCGGAGCTGTTATTCTGACAGGACTACTTCTGGATATTACAGCAACATAACGATCCTCGCGCTGGGTTGTACCACATGATCAACCTTGCTCTCACTACTGTTGAATCTTCTCTTCCTCCTGAAACCACCTCGGTGCTCACGAAAAGAAGACTGTGGACACTTTCAAGCATTCAGCCACATATATTACACTGGTGGATTGAAGGACTAAAGTAATTTTCGCATGATATATCAATGAACCATGGACCATATACATAGAGAGTACTGCTACGGCATAATACAAAACGTAACTGAAAGAAATACGTAATGAGAAGTACAGAAATAACACTTTTAATTCTAAGACAATAATGGCACTTAACTCATAGCCATTTGCGATGTTCCCCTGGACATTACGAAAGGCGGGGTGTGGGATCATTACAGACGGGAGTGCATGCTCTGCAACGTTTTCCAATGTCAGCCACACGGTTGGTGACGAGTTCTTGTGGTAGGGTGTTCCATTTCTCCATGGCCGTAATGCACGCAGTAATACTGGCGAACATTATTGTCTCGGTGGTCCAGGTGTTACGGTGTCGGGAGGCATAATATTGCACGGGCTTACTGATCTCCAAATCTTTGAACACAATACACACTGTGTGATCAAAAGTATCCGGACACCTGGCTGAAAGTGACTTACAGGTTCATGGTTCCCTCCATCGGTAACGCTGGAATTCAATATGGTGTTGACCCACACTTAGACCTTCCCGGGTTCGATTCCCGGCGGGGTCAGGGATTTTCTCTGCCTCGTGATGGCTGGGTGTTGTGTGATGTCCTTAGGTTAGTTAGGTTTAAGTAGTTCTAAGTTCTAGGGGACTGATGACCATAGCTGTTAAGTCCCATGGTGCTCAGGGCCATTTGAACCATTTGAACCACACTTAGACTTGATGACAGCTTCCACTCTCGCAGGCATACGTTCAATCAGGTGCTGGAAGATTTCTTGGGGAATGGCAGCACATTCTTCACGGAGTGCTGCTCTGAGGAGAGGTATCAGTGTCGGTCGTTGAGGCCTGGCACGAAGCCGGCGTTCCATAACATCCGAATGGTTTCCTATAGACTTCAGGTCAGGACTCTGTGCTGGCCAGTCCATTACAGGGATGTTACTGTCGTGTAATCACTCCGCCGGAGGTCGTGCATTATGAACAGGTACTCGATCGTGTTGAAAGATGCAGTCACCATCCCCGAATTGCTCTTCAACAGTGGGAAGCAAGAAGGTGCTTAAAACATCAACCTAGGCCTGTGCTGTGATAGTGCCACGCAAAAGAAGGGGTGCAAGCCCCCTCCGTGAGAAACACGACCACACCATAGCTCTACCACCTCCGAATTTTACTGTTGGCACTACACAGGCTGGCAGATGACGTTCACCGGGTATTCGCCATACCCACACCCTGCCATCGTATCGCCACATTGTGTACCGTGATTCGTCACTCCACACAACGTTTTTCCACTGTTCAATCGTCCAATGTTTACGCTCCCTACACAAAAAGCGAGCTATCGTTTGGCATTTACCGGCGTGATGTGTAGCTCATGAGCAGTCGCTCGACTGTGAAATCCAAGCTTTCTCACCTCCCGCGTAACTGTCATAGTACTTGCAGTGGATCCTGATGCAGTTTGGAATTCCTGTGTGGTGGTCTGGATAGATGTCTGCCTATTACACATTACGATCCTCTTCAACTGTCGGCGGTCTCCGCCAGTCAACAGACGGGGTCGGCCTGTACGCTTACGTGCTATACGTGTTCCTCCACGTTTCCACTTCACTATCACATCGAAAACAGTGGACCTAGGGATGTTTAGGAGTGTGGAATTTTCGCGTACAGACGTATGACAAAAGTGGCACCCAATCACCAGACCACGTTCGAAGTCCGTGAGTTCCACGGAGAACCCCATTCTGCTCTCTCACGATGTCTAATGACTACGGAGGTCGCTGATATGGAGTACCTGGAAGTAGGTGGCAGCGCAAGGCACCTAATATGAAAAACGTTTATTTTTGGCTGTGTCCGGATACTTTTGATCACATAGTGTACTTAGCGATCAACATTACTGTGACTCTGTACTCCTTCCCCAAGTGGTCTTTTCAGGCGTGCATTGACTTTACTCTTATGGATGATAAAGCACGAGCACATCTGACTGCTCGGCTGGAACGAGAGGATATTCGATGAATGGACTGACCCACCCGTTCCCCCGACTCAGATCTCATCAAGCACGTGTGGGATGCGTTGGAGGGACGTATTGCAGCACGTCCCCGTGCACCAATGACCATCCAACAGTTCTCAACCTCACTGGTTCAGAAATGTAACGATCTAACACAAGAACTCCTTACCAACCACCGAGTGAGGTGGCGCATTGGCTAGCACACTGGACCCGCATTCGGGACGACGACGGTTCACTCCCGCGTCTGGCCATCCTGATTTAGACTCAAAATAGTTCAAATGGCTCTTAGCACTACGGGACTGAACTTCTCAGGTCATCAGTCCCCTAGAACTTAGAACTACTTAAACCTAACTAACCTAAAGCCGTCATACACATCCATGCCCGAGGCAGGATTCGAACCTGCGACCGTAGCAGCAGCGTGGTTCCGGAATGAAGCGCCTAGAATCGCTCGGTCACAGCGGCTGGCGGGAAATGACACAAAGCGAAAGTTATTTTCATGCTTAAGTGTTGCACACTAGTGTATACTCAAATGACATCAATGAGGCGTCCTCCTTTCCATAGAATCTCTGGATACTTTCGATACCACCATACCCAAAACCTCTCCTCTGCCTCGCTGTTTAAGATGGGCAGCCCCCTGTTCTGTGCCATGTTCAGCTTCATCATTTTCCATTGAGAAATGATTAGCTGACGATCTCTAAGACTCACGCCAGACCTCGTGATAAGTTTTATCGATGTCGAAGAAGACTAGTCCAATGTCAGGTTGCCTTTCTCTCGCCCTACATTTGTATAATGTAAACCGACTGCACAGTACCTTCCTACGAGAGCCACTCGGAAAGACTTTCCACCAGTTACTCTTATATCTGTGTGAACTCATCCTGTACTACAAATAGTGCACTGAAAATACAGACAAAGTTCTCACGACTGACACCGCAAATAAAATCTGCACTAAGCAGGGGACACGACTTCCTGCTTTTGATGTGTAATAAAACTTTTTATGAGACTCAGTTTATGGAGATGACGAATGCAGTTTTGTGCAGCTGATGTAACGCTAAATTCAAAACTTCGCGCATTATGTTTACTGAATCGTAAACAAAAACAGTTAAGCGGATCCCACAAAAAGTTTTGCCAACGCCACCATTCGTGTTGCGAGGGACAGAATTTGTCTCCAGCAGTGTATGGCGGTTGTTTCAACTGCAGTGTGTTCTGTATTTTCATTACACAACTTTGTATAAGGCTTTTTTTATTTTGAAATTTTAAACATTGTTTTTGGAGGAAGTCCAGCAACGGTGCGTTAACTTAATTACAGAATATATGTGTAGCCACCTTGGTTGCATGAAACTGTTGTCAAATTGACCATAGTTTCGACAGTACTAAGGCGGTCTTCATCAGAATAAAAATTACATTTCGCTCAGACGTTTTTCACTCATGGTGTGATTACATGTAATCCTATGTAATTTTTATTCTGATGAAGACCGCCTTAGTGCTGTCGAAACATTTTTATGCAGCCGAGGTGGCTACACACATATTCGGTAATTAAGCTCTTTATTTTATTTATTTCTTTATTTAACGCCGTCTGATTAGGGTCATCTGGCCCTCTCTTACATCGCACCTGGGTTTCAATACGGTATCTTTCTTGTAACATAGCTATCTAAGAAATAATAATTTTAATACCACGAAGAGTATTAAAATGATCTGAGTGTCTACAGTAACAATATGAGTGACTACTACTACGAACTATTAAAGTTGTAAGTGGGCTGCTTCTGTGTTGGCAGCGCTGTCTAGCGCTTTGCATTGGATCTCTGACTGCGCTTTCTTTGTAAGAGACTTTGTGGCTAGTTGGACTCGTTGTTGGAAGTTAGTCGCCAACAGTGATGGGCCCGCATCTCGTGGTCGTGCGGTAGCGTTCTCGCTTCCCACGCCCGGGTTCCCGGGTTCGATTCCCGGCGGGGTCAGGGATTTTCTCTGCCTCGTGATGGCTGGGTGTTGTGTGATGTCCTTAGGTTAGTTAGGTTTAAGTAGTTCTAAGTTCTAGGGGACCGATGACCATAGATGTTAAGTCCCATAGTGCTCAGAGCCATTTGAACCATCTGAACAGTGATGGAAGTACTGTTGGGCCGTTGGAGGTGAACAGCCAAAGTGATGGATGTTAGTTGTGAGAAGTTAGCATTAATGGAGGGTAGAGGTCTGAAGTGTTAGCGTAGGCTAACGATCTGTACATGTTCGACTTGGAGATTGAATATTATTCATGATTATAAAACTTTGTACTAGATGTCAATGACGATATGTATTCGTGTCTGAACTGTATGTCACATTATTAAGGTAAAAAATACATTATTTGGTTGCAACAAAATCTTTCCTTTGCTAACCACATACCTATTAGTAGTGGCTTTAGTAGTTAAAACCGGGTTCCCGGGTCGATTCCCGGCGGGGTCAGGGATTTTCGCTGCCTCGTGACGACTGGGTGTTGTGTGCTGTCCTTAGGTTAGTTAGGTTTAAGTAGTTCTAAGTTCTAGGGGATTGATGACCATAGATGTTAAGTCCCATAGTGCTCAGAGCCAGTAGTTAAAATCTTTTATTTAGCTGGCAGTATTGACTCTCGCTGTATTGCAGTAGTTCACGTAATGAAGATTTTTGTGAGGTAAGTGCTTAATGAAATGTATGGGTTATTGTTAGGATTTCTTTTTAGTCAGGGCCATTGTTTTGAATTAATTATTTGAAGTCAGGTTATCCTTTTTTTTGAGTAGTCAGGTTGCGTTGCGCTAGAATATTGTGGGTCAGTGTTAACATGATAAGAAAAAGTAAAGAGAAAGTAGGCTCAGTACGTTCAGTTTTACTCAGCTGTTTCAGAATTAAATAACGTAGAAGCTTCAACTTCCCATTTCATTCAGCAATAGAAACAGGAAAGAATTTTAATAAAGAAGTTTCAAAGTAAACACTGGCAGTACTTGTACTACTATTGCTCCTGCCACGGCTGCCACTAATAGTATAGTAGTAATAGCATTTTCGGTGGTAGCTTGTAATGACTGTGTGAAGGTACTTGCAGTACCAAGCCTAAGCAGCAGAGTCTTCATAGTCTAAATCATCAACCATGAAATGCTTTCACGGTTACGAATATGAACAACCTGCATAATGAATGACGACAGTGAAAATTTGTGCCGGATCGGGACTCTAACCCGTATTTCCCGGTTATCACGAGCAGTCGTCTTAACATTAGGCACCCTTCACAGTCATATACAAACTTCCATACCCCGTCAACCACGTACACCATGTGATAGAAAATATCCGGACACCCCCAAAAACATACCTTTTTCATATTAGGTGCATTGTGCTGCCAACAACTGCCAGGTACCCCACATCAGCGACCTCAGTAGTCATTAGACATCGTGAGAGAGCAGAATGGGGCTCTCCGTGGAACTCACGGACTTCGAACGTGGTCAGGTGATTGAATGTTACTTGTGTCATACGCCTGTACGCGAGATTTCCACCCTCCTGAACATCCCTAGGTTCACTGTTTCCGATGTGGTAGTGAAGTGGAAACGTGGAGGGACATGTACCGCACAACAGCGTACAGGCCGACATCATCTGTTGACTGACACAGACCGCCGACCGTTGAAGAACATCGTAATGTGTAATAGGCAGACATATACCCAGACCATCACTCAGGAACTCCAAACTGCATAAAGGTCCACTGCAATTACTATGATAGGTAGGCGGTAGGTGAGAAAACTTTTATTTCATGGTCGAATTGCTGCTCATAAGCCACACATCATGGCAGTAAATGCTAAACGATGCCACGTTTGCTGTAAGAAGCGTGAACATTGGACGATTGAACAGTGGAAAAGCGTTGTGTGGGATGACGAATCACGGTATACAATGTGGCGATCCGATGGCAGGGTCTGGGTATGGCGAATGCCTGGTAACCTTCATCTGCCAGCGTGTGAAGTGTCAACAGTAAAATTCGGAGGCGGCGGTGCTATGGTGTGGTCGTGTTTTTCGTTGAGGGGTCTTGCACCCCTTGTTGTTTTGCGTAGCACTATCACAGCACAGGGATATATTGATATTTGAAGCACCTTCTTCGTTCCCATTGTTGAGGAGCAATTCGGGGATGGCGATTGCATCTTTCAACACGATCGAGCACCTGTTCATAATGCATGGCCTGTGCTGAAGTGCGTAGACAACGATAACATCCCTGTAATGGACTGGCTTGCACAGAGTCCTGACCTGAACCCTATAGAACACCTTTGGGATGTTTTAGAATGCCGACTTCGTGACAGGCCTCACCGACCGACATCGATAGTTCTCCTCAGTGGAGCACTCCGTGAAGAATGGGCTGCCACTCCCCAAGAAACCTTCCAGCACCTGATTGAACGCATGCCTGCCTCAGTGGAAGCTGTCATCAAGGCTAAGTGTGGGCCAACACCATATTGAATTCCAGCATTACCGATGGAGGGCGCCACGAACTTGTAAAACATTTTCAGCCAGGTGTCCGGATACTTTTTGTCACATAGTGTATCTAGAATCTGCACTCGCACATCCACAACGTATATTCCCATACAGGGGAAAATTTTTAATTCTAAGTTGCTTGCCCGGCATCGGCGAATAAGTACGATATTGCAGTGCCTGCGTTGTTAAGCATGCATGTCCGAATGAACATTACATCGTACTTCTGAACAACACCCGCACTGCAATATTGTATTTATCCGGCGGTACAGGGGCGAGCAACTTTATATTAAAATGTCTCCCATGTATGGGAATACACGTAATGGATGTGCGAGTGCAGGTTGTGGACATATGGTTGACGACTTACACAAGTTTGAGTCTGACCATGACGCCTACTCGGGTAGCCTAATGTTAAGCGGCCGCTCGCCATAAGCGGGAAAATTGGGTTCGAGTCCCAATTCGACACAAATTTTCACTGTAGTCATTCCATTATACAGCTGATGAAAAGGACGTAAACAGTCTCAACACCTGACGTTCGTTCAGTCATAACGTCTGTTCCGTTTACCTCCACCATCGTATGATCGTCAAAAACGGACAGAAACTGGTAAACACAAAAATAAACGATTCTCGCTGTAGAGACTGTTTATGTTCATTTTAATGTGCTAAAAAACAAGTTCTCTCCAGAAGAAATGCACTCAGATAATAATAATAATCAGAAATTACAAGCATTGGCCAAACGACTTAGAAGATACAAAAGAAGTGAAAATAGAAGGAAACAAAACCAAACATTCAACACAAACCAAAAGAAATTTTACCAGACAATAGATAACACACACATTAAAATAGACAATCCGCCGAACATTACAGACATTGAACACTTGTCTCTGTCTCGTGATGACTAGGTGTTGTGTGATGTCCTTAGGTTAGTTAGGTTTACGTAGTTCTAAGTTCAAAAATGGTTCAAATGGCTCTGAGCACTATGGGACTCAACTGCTGTGGTCATAAGTCCCCGAGAACTTAGAACTACTTAAACCTAACTAACCTAAGGACAACACACACATCCATGCCCGAGGCAGGATTCGAACCTGCGACCGTAGCGGTCGTGCGGTTCCAGACTGCAGCGCCTTTAACCGCTCGGCCACTCCGGCCGGCGTAGTTCTAAGTTCTAGGGGACTGATGACCATAGATGTTAAGTCCCATAGTGCTCAGAGCCATTTTGAACACTTCTGGAGCAACATATGGTCAAACCCGGTACAACATAACAGGCATGCACGGTGGATACAAGGAGAGACAGAAACATACAAGATGATACCACAAATGCCTGAAGTGATAATTTTGCAACATGAAGTCACCCGAGCAATTAATTCTACTCACAATTGGAAAGCCCCTGGAAGAGATAAAATAGCAAATTTCTGGCTAAAAAAGTTCACCTCAACACATTCACATCTAACTAAATTATTTAACAGTTACATTGCAGACCCTTACACATTCCCTGATACACTTACACGTGGAATAACTTATCTGAAACCTAAAGATCAAGCAGACACAGCAAACCCAGCAAAATATCGCCCCATAACATGCCTACCAACAATATACAAAATATTAACTTGAGTCATTACACAGAAATTAATGACACATACAACACAGAACAAAATTATATATGAAGAACAAAAAGGTTGTTGCAAAGGAGCACGAGGATGTAAAGAGCTACTAATAATAAATGCAGAGGTGACATATCAAGCCAAAACTAAACAAAGGTCGCTACACTACGCATACATTGATTACCAAAGAGCTTTTGACAGTGTACCCCACTCATGCTTACTACAAATATTGCAAATATACAAAGTAGATCCTAAATTGATACAGTTCCTAAACAAAGTAATGAAAAACTGGAAAACCACACTCAATATCCAAACAAATAATATCACATCACAGCTAATACAGATTAAGCGTGTAATATACCAAGGAGACTCATTAATTCCTTTCTGGTTCTGCCTTGCTGTGAACCCACTATCAAACATCCTAAATAATACAAATTATGGATACAATATTACTGGAACATACCAACACAAAATCACACATATGCTATACATGGATGATCTAAAACTACTGGTAACAACAAATAACAACTCAACCAATTACTAAAGATAACAGAAGTGTTCAGCAATGATATAAATATGGCTTTTGGAACAGACAAATGAAAGAAAAATAGCATAGTCAATGGAAAACACACTAAACAAGAAGATTACATATTGGATAACCACAGTGACTGCATAGAAGCGATGGAAAAAACAGATGCCTATAAATATCTAGGATACAGACAAAAAATAGGATTAGATAATACGAATATTAAAGAAGAACTAAAAGAAAAATATAGACAAAGTCTAACAAAAATACTGAAAACAGAACTGACAGCAAGAAACAAGACAAAAGCTATAAATACTTTTATTATACCTTATTGACCTACTCATTTGGAGTAGTGAAATGGAGTAACACAGACCTAGAAGCACTCAACACTTACACGATCACAATGCCACAAATATAGAATACATCACATACATTCAGCAACAGAAAGATTCACATTAAGCAGAAAGGAAGGAGGAAGGGGATTTATCGACATAAAAAACCTGTATTATGGACAGGTAGACAATTTAAGAAAATTCTTTATAGAACGAGCAGAAACTAGCAAAATACACAAAGCAATCACTCATATAAATACTTCGGCTACACCATTGCAATTTCATAACCACTTCTACAACCCTTTAGATCACATAACATCAACAGATACGAAGAAAGTAAATTGGAAAAAGAAAACACTAAATGGCAAGCACCCGTATCATCTAACACAGCCACACATCGATCAAGACGCATCCAACATCTGGCTAAGAAAAGGCATTATACACAGTGAGACGGAAGGATCCATGATTGCAATACAGGTCAAGCAATAAACACCAGATATTACAGCAAGCATATTATTAAAGATCCCAATACCACAACAGATAAATGCAGACTTTGAAAACAACAAATAGAAACAGTAGATTACATCACAAGCGGATGTACAATACTAGCAAATACAGAATACCCCAGAAGACATGACACTGTAGCAAAAATACTACATCAACAACTTGCCATACAACATAAACTAATAAAACAACACTTTCCCACATACAAGTATGCACCAAAAAATGTACTGGAGAATGATAAATACAAATTATACTGGAACAGAACCATTATAACAGATAAAACAACACCACATAATAAACCTGACATCATACTCACCAACAAAAAGAAGAAATTAACACAACTAATAGAAATATCCGTACCCAATACAACAAATATACAAAAGAAAACAGGAGAAAAAATTGAAAAATACATCCAACTGGCTGAGGAAGTCAAGGACATATGGCATCAGGATAAAGTTGACATTATACCAATTATACCCCCCCCCCCCCCCCCCATGAACCATGGACCTTGCCGTTGGTGGGGAGGCTTGCGTGCCTCAGTGATACATATAGCCGTACCGTAGGTACAACCACAACGGAGGGGTATCTGTTGAGAGGCCAGACAAACGTGTGGTTCCTGAAGAGGGGCAGCAGCCTTTTCAGTAGTTGCAAGGGCAACAGTCTGGATGATTGACTGATCTGGCCTTGTAACAAGAACCAAAACGGCCTTGCTGTGCTGGTACTGCGAACGGCTGAAAGCAAGGGGAAACTACGGCCGTAATTTTTCCCGAGGGCATGCAGCTTTACTGTATGATTAAATGATGATGACGTCCTCTTGGGTAAAATATTCCGGAGGTAAAACAGTCCCCCATTCGGATCTCCGGGCGGGGACTACTCAAGAGGATGTCGTTATCAGAAGAAAGAAAACTGGCGTTCTACGGATCGGAGCGTGGAATGTCAGGTCCCTTAATCGGACAGGTAGGTTAGAAAATTTAAAAAGGGAAATGGATAGGTTAAAGTTAGATATAGTGGGAATTAGTGAAGTTCGGTGGCAGGAGGAACAAGACTTCTGGTCAGGTGACTACAGGGTTATAAACACAAAGTCAAATAGGGGTAATGCAGGAGTAGGTTTAGTAATGAATAGGAAAATAGGAATGCGGGTAAGCTACTACAAACAGCATAGTGAACGCATTATTGTGGCCAAGATAGATACGAAGCCCACACCTACTACAGTAGTACAAGTTTATATGCCAACTAGCCCTGCAGATGACGAAGAAATTGAAGAAATGTATGAGGAAATAAAAGAAATTATTGAGATAGTGAAGGGAGACGAAAATTTAATAGTCATGGGTGACTGGAATTCGAGTGTAGGAAAAGGGAGAGAAGGAAACGTAGTAGGTGAATATGGATTGGGGCTAAGAAATGAAAGAGGAAGCCGCCTGGTAGAATTTTGCACAGAGCACAACTTAATCATAGCTAACACTTGGTTTAAGAATCATGAAAGAAGGTTGTATACATGGAAGAACCCTGGAGATACTAAAAGGTTTCAGATAGATTATATAATGGTAAGACAGAGATTTAGGAACCAGGTTTTAAATTGTAAGACATTTCCAGGGGCAGATGTGGACTCTGACCACAATCTATTGGTTATGACCTGTAGATTAAAACTGAAGAAACTGCAAAAAGGTGGGAATTTAAGGAGATGGGACCTGGATAAACTGAAAGAACCAGAGGTTGTACAGAGTTTCAGGCAGAGCATAAGGGAACAATTGACAGGAATGGGGGAAAGAAATACAGTAGAAGAAGAATGGGTAGCTTTGAGGGATGAAGTAGTGAAGGCAGCAGAGGATCAAGTAGGTAAAAAGACGAGGGCTAGTAGAAATCCTTGGGTAACGGAAGAAATATTGAATTTAATTGATGAAAGGAAAAAATATAAAAATGCAGTAAATGAAGCAGGCAAAAAGGAATACAAATGTCTCAAAAATGAGATCGACAGGAAGCGCAAAATGGCTAAGCAGGGATGGCTAGAGGACAAATGTAAGGATGTAGAGGCTTATCTCACTAGGGGTAAGATAGATACTGCCTACAGGAAAATTAAAGAGACCTTTGGAGATAAGAGAACCACTTGTATGAACATCAAGAGTTCAGATGGAAACCCAGTTCTAAGCAAAGAAGGGAAAGCAGAAACGTGGAAGGAGTACATAGAGGGTCTATACAAGGGCGATGTACTTGAGGACAATATTATGGAAATGGAAGAGGATGTAGATGAAGATGAAGTGGGAGATACGATACTGCGTGAAGAGTTTGACAGAGCACTGAAAGACCTGAGTCGAAACAAGGCCCCCGGAGTAGACAACATTCCATTGGAACTACTGACGGCCTTGGGAGAGCCAGTCCTGACAAAACACTACCATCTGGTGAGCAAGATGTATGAAACAGGCGAAATACCCTCAGACTTCAAGAAGAATATAATAATTCCAATCCCAAAGAAAGCAGGTGTTGACAGATGTGAGAATTACCGAACAATCAGTTTAATAAGCCACAGCTGCAAAATACTAACACGAATTCTTTACATACGAATGGAAAAACTAGTAGAAGCCGACCTCGGGGAAGATCAGTTTGGATTCCGTAGAAATACTGGAACACGTGAGGCAATACTGACCTTACGACTTATCTTAGAAGAAAGATTAAGGAAAGGCAAACCTACGTTTCTAGCAGCTGTGGACTTAGAGAAAGCTTTTGACAATGTCGACTGGAATACTCTCTTTCAAATTCTAAAGGTGGCAGGGATAAAATATAGGGAGCGAAAGGCTATTTACAATTTGTACAGAAACCAGATGGCAGTTATAAGAGTCGAGGGACATGAAAGGGAAGCAGTGGTTGGGAAGGGAGCAAGACAGGGTTGTAGCCTCTCCCCGACGTTATTCAATCTGTATATTGAGCAAGCAGCAAAGGAAAGAAAAGAAAAATTCGGAGTAGGTATTAAAAGTCATGGAGAAGAAATAAAAACATTGAGGTTCGCCGGTGACATTGTAATTCTGTCAGAGACAGCAAAGGACTTGGAAGAGCAGTTGAACGGAATGGATGGTGTCTTGAAGGAATGATATAAGATGAACATAAACAAAAGCAAAACGAGGATAATGGAGTGTAGTCGAATTAAGCCGGGTGATGCTGAGGGTATTAGATTAGGAAATGAGACACTTAAAGCAGTAAAGGAGTTTTGCTATTTGGGGAGTAAAATAACTGATGATGGTCGAAGTAGAGAGGATATAAAATGTAGACTGGCAATCGCAAGGAAAGCGTTTCTGAACAAGAGAAATTTGTTAACATCGAGTATAGATTTAAGTGTCAGGAAGTCATTTCTGAAAGTATTTGTATGGAGTGTAGCCATGTATGGAAGTGAAACATGGACGGTAAATAGTTTGGACAAGAAGAGAATAGAAGCTTTCGAAATGTGGTGCTACAGACGAATGCTGAAGATTAGATGGGTATATCACATAACTAATGATGAGGTACTGAATAGGATTGGGGAGAAGAGGAGTTTGTGGCACAACTTGACCAGAAGAAGGGATCGGTTGGTAGGACATGTTCTGAGGCATCAAGGGATCACCAATTTAATATTGGAGGGCAGCGTGGAGGGTAAAAATCGTAGGGGGAGACCAAGAGATGAATACACTAAGCAGATTCAGAAGGATGTAGGTTGCAGTAGGTACTGGGAGATGAAGAAGCTTGCACAGGATAGAGTAGCATGGAGAGCTGCATCAAACCAGTCTCAGGACTGAAGATCACAACAACAACACAACCAATTATACTGTCAACTACAGGAGTCATACCACACAATATCCACCAGTACATCAACGCAATACAGCTACATCCAAACATATATATACAACTACAGAAATCTGTAATTATTGATACATGTTCAATTACCCAAAAGTTCCTAAATGCAATGTAACATATACCGTACAGTTAAAAGGAAGTCACGCTTGATCAAGGTCCGCGTCACTTTCCATTTTTAACCAGACATAACGTCTGAGAAAGGAAAGAAATATAATAATAATATAGCTGATGGTTGTCCATATTCGCAACTCCGAACACTTGTTTAGCCTATGAGAACCGTGCTGTTCTTGGCTTTGTATAGCATATATTTTTATACACTCATACCTAGCTACCTCCGAAAATAATTACTGCTATTTAGTGGCAGCCGCAGCAGCAACAGTAGCTGTACAAGTACTGCCAATGTTAACTTCAATAGTTCATGGTATTCAAATGTGTGTGAAATCTTATGGGACTTAACTGCAAAGGTCACCAGTCCCTAAGCTTACACACTACTTAACCTAAATTATCCTAAGGACAAACACACACATCCATGCCCTAGGGAGGACTCGAACCTCCGCCGGGACCAGCCGCACAGTCCATGACTGTAGCGCCTTAGACAGTTCGTGGTATTATTTACTCATATTGTCACTATAGGTACTCAAATCATTTTAATACTCTTCACGGTGTTAAAATTGTTATTTCTTAGGTAACTATAATGGCCTTGCCGCAGTGGTAACACTGGTTCCCGTCAGATCACCGAAGTTAAGCGCTGTCGGGCTGGGCTAGCACTTGGATGGGTGACCATCCGGTCTGCCGAGCGCTGTTGGCAAGCGGGGTGCACTCAGCCCTTGTGAGGCAAACTAAGGAGCTTCTTCATTGAGAAGTAGCGGCTCCGGTCTCGTAAACTGACATACGGTCGGGAGAGTGGTTTGTTGACCTCATGCCCCTCCATATCCGCATCCAGTGACGCTTGTAGGCTGAGGGTGACATGGCGGCCTGTCAGTACCGTTGGGCCTTCCTGGCTTGTTCGGACGTAAGGTAACTATGATGTAAAAAAAGCACTGTGTTTGTGAAACCTAGGTGCCTGAAGGACCTCATCAGATCATTTAATGTCTTTCGTAACGGCTGTAGCCGCCGATACATGTCCGAAGGAACATTCCATTGCACTCCTGAACAACAAAAGCACTGCAGAAGCGTACAAATCACTAACGGGTATAAATACGTTTTAAGAGAGTCCCGATCCACACCACATATTCGAATATTAGAAGAACTTAAACTACACTACTGGCATTCACACAAGGTTGGCGCCGGTGCTGGATCTCAAAGGCCTCGTATCACTAGCAGTCGAGATGACAGGAATCTTATCCGCGTGGCTGTAACGGATTGATCCCTGAGTCAACAGATCGAGACGTTTGCAAGACAACAACCATCTGCACGCACGAACAGTTCGTCGAAGTTGCAGCTGCATGGACTATCAGGTCGGAGACCATGGTTGCGGTTATCCTTGACGGTGCATCACAGACATTCGATCCCTGCCAAACCGTACATTTCAGCAGGATAATGCACGACCGCATATTGTAAGTCCTGTACGGGCCTTTCTGGATACAGAAAATTTTTGACAGCTGCCCTGGCCAGCACATTCTCCAAATCTCTCACGAATTGAAAACGCCTGGTCAATGGTGGCAAAGCAACTGGCTCCTGACAATACGCCAGTCACTACTCTTGATGAACTGTGGTACCGTGTTGAAGGTGCATGGGCAGCTGTACCTGTACACGCCATCCAAGCTCTGTTTGACTCAATGCCCAGGCGTATCGAGGCCGTTATTACGGCCTGATTTGGTTGTTCTCGGTACTGATTTCTCAGGATCTATGCACCCAAATTGCGTGAAAATGTAATCATATGTCAGTTCTAGCATAATATATTTGTCCAATGAATACCCGTTTATTATGTGCATTTCTTATTGGTGTAGCAATTTTAATGGCCAGTAGTGTAACAAAAAGAAAGTACTGTCAAAAACAGGTTTCATGCTTACTACATTTTCCATCGATGAGTAACGTTTCCACCTTCTCTTCTTTGATGCACTCTCGTGAATGGTACACTGTGGAATATTTTCGAATAGGACAAATGGCAGTAGACTACGCAATAAAAAATAGTGGTGCTATTTAAAAAAGAAGTATTGTTGTTCATATCTTCGTAACGAACAGTGACAAGAAACGCTTTCATGATGGGTAATGTCCCCATGGTTGCGAAACTCAGTTTCTTTACAGATATTTTTATTTGGCTTCTGGACACAAAAAAGATTTGAGGTGGTGGAAACAAAAGGGACACATTGTGGAGGACACAACATTCATGCAAAAAATGCCGAGTGTACAGAAGAGGCGAGCAGAAATGTTATTGGTACTGTACGTAGCAGGCAACGGCCCCAAGGGTTGCGACCCAGATTGTGGAGAACGGCCGGCTCCTCACACGCAAGGCCAAATTAAAGCGCCATAAAAACTCGTTTAGCCGGACGTGGGCAGCGGAATTCTCCGTGCCGACCCTACTGCCCTTATAGTGCGCGGCAGGCGCCCTTATTTCCAGAGGGTTCTCGAGAACGACCAGCAGGGGGGCAATTGCTCCGAGCTAAAAAACTGAGCCAGTAAAAAAATTCTTTTTTTATTATTTTATTAATGCCAAGATTGAAAACCTATGAAGTCAAGATGGCTCATGAAAGATTCGTTACTTGGACTGATTACTAGTTTCGGCTAACAATCTAGCCATTTTCAGTTCATAAAACATTAGTGTTGGTATCATCGCAGCCACACACACCGTTAAAATATTTCTTAAAATGACAACATCCGTACATGAGATAAAAACAGCTTTTCATCGTTCGTGGCCAGTGTAAATGAACGATGGTCATAAAACAAAGACGTTAAGCCGGGGCACTTAGTAACTCACACAGTCAGTATTTATATCAACTCGTAATAGAGATCATCAGATGTATATTGCTGCAACGTGGTACATGTGAATGGTGTGTTGTAAATACTATGTCAGCTGCTAAGTTCTAAAGGCATAACAGTGTTTTATGACCAACGTTCAGTTAACAGGCCATTACCGATGAAAAGTTATTTTCAATTATGTTACATGTGGATGTTGTCGTTTTACGGAAGATTTTAACCGTTTGTAAAGCCGTAATGGCACCAACACTAACCAGGAATGTCTTACGATCTGAAGATGGCTAGACTGTTAGCCGAAACTAGTAATCAAGATTTCGTGCGCAATCTTGACTTCATGAGTTTTCAGTCCCTAACACAAATTTAAAAATATTACAACAAATCGCTTATCTCCTGGGTGGCTGTTGATCTTCCCAATTTTGTAGCCGTAATATCCTTCTCCAGAAAAGACTAAGAGAGCGCATTCTCCAAATTATTATTTCTTTTGTGGATGATTCTTACGCTAAAGTGTGAACACAAGTTCGAAATCTATCAGACTCACAGTACTCTTTATGCTTGGGTTCATATTTGCATTAAATTACTTGAAAGGACTATTTTTCATCTGAAAAAACATTTCGTTTACGGCTCATTTCGACACTTCGGGTACCACCAGTTCTCCTGCATACCTTGTGGAGGTAGCACTACAGGACGAGAAGACTGCTAATCACGCAGACAGCTAAGAGAATTTCTTCGAAGTAGGAAATGGAGGATAAAGGTACTGGCGAATGTATACCCACAAGGGTAGCTCGTCAGTCGTGATTAGATAGCTCAGCTGGTAAGAGCGTTGCAGGATAATGTATTGGGTACCGACATTGGACTGTTGATGATTGGAAACACGTTGCCTGATAGTACGAGTCTCGTTTCAAATTGTATCGAGCGGATGGACGTGTACGGGTATGAAGACAGTCTCATGAATTCATGGACCCAGCATGTCCGCAGGGGACTGTTCAAGCTGGTGGAGGCTCTGTAATGGTGTGGGACGTGTGCAGTTGGAGTGATATGGGACCCCTGGTACGTCTAGATACGACTGACAGGTGACACGTACCTAAGCATCCTGTCTGATCACCTGCATCGATCCATGTCCATTGTACAGTCCGATGGACTTGGGATATTCCAGCAGGACAATGCGACATCCCATACGTCCACAGTTACTTCAGTGTGCTCCCAGAACACGCTTCTGAGTTCAAAAATTTCACCAGACACGAACATTATTAAGCATATCTGGGATGCCTTACAACGTGCTGTTTAGATCTCCACCCCCTCACACTCCTACTGATGTATGTACAGCCCTGCAGGATTCATGGTGACGGTCTCCTCCAACACTACTTCAGACATTAGTCGAGTCCACGCCACGTCGTGTTGCGGCACTTCTGTGTGCTCACGGGGGCCCTACACGACATTAGGCAGGTATAACAGTTTATTTGGCTCCAGAATGACATTTTCACTCTGCAGCGGAGTGTGCGCTGATATGAAACTTCCTGGAAGATTAAAACTGTGTTGCGGGCCGAGACTCGAACTCGGGACCTTTGTCTTTCGCGGGCAGGTGCTCTACCATCTGAGTTACCCAAGCACGACTCGCGCCCCGTCCTGACAGCTTTACTTCCGCCAGTACCTCGGGAAAGGACATTGCGGAGACATGGCCTAGCCACAGCCTGAGGGATGTTTCCGCCTTTCTTCCAGGAGTGCTAGTTCTCCAAGGTTCGTAGGAGAGCTTCTGTGAAATTTGGAAAGTAGGAGACGAAGTACTGGCGGAAGTGAAGCTGTGAGGACGGGTCGTGAGTCGTGCTTGGGTAGCTCAGATGGTAGAGCACTTTCCCGCGAAAGGCAAAGGTCCCGAGTTCTAGTTTCGGTCCGGCACACAGTTTTAATCTGCCAGGAAGTTTCAGTTTCTTTGGTTCTTCAGTGTATATTCAAGATACATGATATATTTGTGATAAATTGATTACACTGTGAAACGCAGTTGTAATTTTGCTGTTAATATAACGCCCTTGTACCCCTATCTTGATAAGAAGCTCAAAAACGGTTCAAATGGCTCTAAGCTCTATGGGACTTAACATCTGAGGTCATCAGTCCCCTAGACTTAGAACTACTTAAACCTAACTAACCTAAGGACATCACACACATCCATGCCCGAGGCAGGATTGGAACATGTGACCGTTAGCAGCAGCGTGGTTCTGGACTGAAGCGCAAAGAAACGCTCGGCCACAGCGGCCGGCAGATAAGAAGCATTCGCGTACTATACTTCTACGGAAATCGGCAGGTAAATGAAAAAAATAAAATATAAAATGAATCAAAAGAATAATTAGGTTTCGAATATAGGACGCAAAAAGTGAGAGACCTCTACGTTAGCCACTGTGCCTCCATTTCGGCTGAGATAAGCTCATTCTAAAGGGCATCTGAATTACTTCGAAAACTTTGACCGTCTTTTCCTCAGGAACGGTAGAGTATTTAAGGATAAGCCTAGACACGTTGTCACATGTTCTCTTATTTTGACTGAGCGAAGTTTCCGGGAAACTCGCGTATGGCATTTGCCGTGTTTTCCTTGTAAGATCTCTTTGTCGACGAGAAGTTAGAACCAAATTCTCCTTACTTTTTTTCTTTTATTCATTAGCGGACGTCGAATGTCTGGTGCTGATTGCTGCTTATAATATGAGAGACGGATGCGTAGTAGACGGTGCCTGCGTGGCCAGGACGGATGGTCCAGCAGACAGACGGGCCGGCGCCGAGAGGACAAACAGAGCAGAGCGCCGCGCGCCGCGGCCAGATAACGCGTACCTGCGAGCGGGGTGCTCTGTTTGGTCAGATCCCATTCCTCGGCTATCTGCTATCGCGGCGCTTCCCCCACCGCCACCCACAGCCGCGGAGGTGGCGCCCCGCCTCTGACAGCGGCTACAGAAATAACAATTAAGACGCAGGCCCCCGCCCTCTGCCTTATTAAAGAAGCAGTCAGATAAGGGGACCTGCTCCCTGCCACCACATTGATGCAATCTGACCTCAACGCGCAGCCGCTGCTCCTTAGTCACGCATTGTAAGGTACGAGCATTATAACCATGAGCACCTTAGCTATGATTTCACATCTAAGTCTAAACACACATTTTTTTCTAAAAAAGAAAACCGCATACGAATAACGCAGCGCAGCCAGCTGTAGAATATCGCTCCTTAGTTTGTCGTCAGTATCATAAAGGGCTGGTGGGAGAATTCGAAATAATTTATTAACAATCGCTGTCCCTCAAGGAAGCGTATTAGCACTGCTGTTCTCAGCGTAGACAAACGATTTATCGCACGGACTTAGCCACCGTCACACATTTTTAGCTGATAATACTATTGACTACTGGACAGTATCTTCGCCTGGCTGATCATAAGCAAACGCAGACGACTCTCACAGAAATTATTCCTGATGAAATGAATGGCACAGCTCTTTAGATCTGCATGACTGCAAATTACACCGGTGACAAAAGTCATGGGTTAGCGATATTCACATGTAAATGCTGCGGTAGTATCGCGTACGCAATGTATAAAAGCATAGTGCATCGACGGAACTCTCATTCACACTCAGAGATTCATGTGAAAAGGTTTCCCAGGTGATTATGGCCGCGTTACGGGAATTAAGACTTTCAACGCGCAGTGGTAGTTGGAACTAGACGCACGAGACATTCCATTTTGGAAATCGTTAGGTAATTCAATATTCCGAGATCCACAGTGTGAATTGCGTGCAGGGAAAATCATATGTCAGGCATTATCTCTCACCACAGACAGCAAAGTGGCCGACATCTTTCACTTAACGACCGAGAGCAGCGGCGTTTGCTTAGAGTTGTCAGTGCTTAGAGACAAGCAACACTGAGTGAGATACTGCAGAAATCATTATGGAACAAACGACGAAAATATCCGTTAGAGCAGTGCGGCGAAATTTGGTGTTATGGGCAGTGGCAACAGACGACCGACGTGAGTGCCTTTGTTAACAGCACGACATCGCCTGCAGCACCTCTCCTGGGCTCACGACAATATCGGTCGCATCGTAGACGACTGGGAATCCGCGGCCTGGTCAGGTGAGTCCCGATTTCAGTCAGTAAGAGATGACGGTAGGTTTCGAGTGTGGCGCAGACACCACAGAGCCATGGAACCAAGTTGTGAACAAGACACTGTGCAAGCTGGTAGACACTCTACATCTACATCTACGTGGATACTCTGCAAATCACATTTAAGTGCCTGGCAGAGGGTTCATCAAACCACCTTCACAATTCTCTATTATTCCAATTTGGTATAGCGTGCGGAAAGAACGAACACCTATATCTTTCCGTGCGAGCTCTGATTTCTCTTATTTTATCGTGGTGATCGTTTCTCCCTATGTAGGTCTGTGTCAACAAAATATTTTCGCACTCGAAGGAGAAAGTTGGTGATGGGAATTTCGTGAGAAGATTCCGTCGCAACAAAAAACGCCTTTATTTTAATGATATCCACCCCAAATCCTGTATCATTTCAGAGACACTCTCTCCCATATTTCGCGATAATACGCGATACGAGATTGGAATAACAGAGAACTGTGAAGGTGGTTCAAAAATGGTTCAAAAGGCTCTGAGCACTATGGGACTTACCTTCTGAGGTCATCAGTCCCCTAGAACGTAGAACTACTTAAACCTAACTAACATAAGGACATCACACACATCCATGCCCGAGGCAGAATTCGAACCTGCGACAGTAGCAGTCGCGCGGTTCCGGACTGAAGCGCCTAGAACCGGTCGGCCACCCCAGCCGGCTGCAAAAAAAATCACCCTTTGTAAATGGGATATTATTATAGGTACGCTAAAAATTGATAGTAAAGATACAGTTCTCAGCATTTTTGCCTCCGACTGCGATGCGTACTCCCCTTCACTATGTGTGCTTCAGGTCAAGCGAAAAAAAAAAAATGAACAGCAGTACGCTATCGTCCAAGCTGCCACTGTACACAGAGTCGATAAGTGGTCTGCCGTGTACGGCGGCGATCGCAGAAGAAAACGAGAGCGCTAGCGGCCGACTCAGGCTATCATCGGGTAGTAGCAGTTGACCCACAATACTCTTACAATGACGAGAAAAGACATTATGACCATTGCTCACCGCGAGGCTGAATACTGCCTGGTGGCGTAGCGGTACCTGACGCGGCAGAGGCATCACACAAGCGGTGCAGAGACGAATGATGGAATCACTCTTGCTTGAGCAGTTCGATTTGCTTCTATAAAATTCTTTTGCGATGGTTTGGCTGCGTCCACGACTTCTTGGATAATTCGATTGCTCTTTCGAAATTTTTCCGTCACAGGGTTTCTTGTGCATCGACCGCGAAGCTATTTGGGTTGGGGTTGGGTTGTTTTGGCGGAGGAGACCAGACAGCTAGGTCATCTGTCTCATCGGATTAGGGAAAGACGGGGAAGGAAGTCGGCCGTGCCCTTTTAAAGGAACCATCCCGGCATTTGGCTGGACGTGGGATTCAACCGTTTGTCTTCCCGAATGCGAGTCCAGTGCGCTAGCGACTACGCCACCTCGCTCGGTAGCTATTTGGGCTCGTACACGTTGCCGAGGGGTTCTCTTCGAGAGCAGCGCCGAAGGCTGTGTGGTGGTCCTCCGCGAAATGCAGCGTGACGCGGCCTGATGGTTCAAATGGCTCTGAGCACTATGAGAGTTAACGTCTGAGGTCATCAGTCCCCTAAACTTAGAACCACTTGAACCTAACTAACCTAAGGACATCACACACATAGCTGCCCGAGGCTGGATTCGAACCTACGACAATAGCAGCAGCGCGGCTCCGGACTGAAGCGCCTAGAACCGCTCAGCCACAACGGCCGGCTGACGCGGATTGCGACGATACCTAAGGTGGAGCCGGCCGCCGTGGCCCAGCGCTTCTAGGCGCTTCAGTCCGGAGCCGCCCTGCTGCTATGGTCGTAGGTTCGAATCCAGCCTCGGGCGGCTATGTGTGTGATGTCCTTAGGTTAGTTAGGTTTAAGTAGTTCTACGTTAGGGGTACTGATGACCTCAGATATTAAGTAAGATAGTGCTTAGAGCCATTTGAACCATTTTGAAGTTAAGGTGGCTGTTACCTGAATAGTAGCTTGGTCCGGCTTGTCGTTGCTAGAGGCACGTGTATCTCGAAGGGCTCTATTAGCATCCTGAAGAGCAGATGGAGACACTTGGCGCTTATTTGGAATTCTGTGCAGCGGGCTCTTGTGGAGCTTGTAATGAACTGGGGACATTGTGGCAGGCAACTGGGCGGGGGGGGGGGGGGGGGGGGAGAGGGGAGGAATCTTGTCAATTACTCTTACTCTGGCATCCTGTCGCCAGCGTATTAACTCTAGCTGATCTAGACAGCTAAACTATTCGACGGTGCTTTCCTTCTCCCGAGTCTTACAGAAAGCGGTGAGAATTTTTGTACTACTTAACTCTGCTCCCACACACTGGTTACATCTGAAAGCCGAGTTTTGTTTATTCTCATGTCAACGTTTGAAGAGCAATGTGACCTCAAGTTGGTCGTGCTTTGTTAATATTATAATGATAACTACTGCACTAACAAGTGTATGTAAGTGCCATCCCTTATGTTTTAGTTATGTTGGTTGCTTTTGTAACAAATGTATGTTTGAAGTATTTCTACCCAACGTGTCTTCCTTTTTAACGCATTGTAAAAGCCACCTTGATGACTGGAACTCTGTTAAAAACACAGGAAGCAGATATATGACAGTGGGTCTTGTACTTGTATGTTATTAATTGGAGCCAGGCTCTTAAGTTATCTGGATTTAACCTGTAGTGCTGTAAGGTAGTTAATGTTTTCATTTGTTATGCTGTAACGGTAATTATTACTTGTTGTTAGTTACAGGAAATCGCTATTTAATTGTAAGCTGTCTACTGTTTTCTTGGAACTAAAAAATGGTTCAAATGGCTCTGAGCACTATGGGACTTAACATCTGTGGTCATCAGTCCCTTAGAACTTAGAACTAATTAAACCTAACTAACCTAAGGACATCACACACATCCATGCCCGAAGCAGGATTCGAACCTGCGACCGTAGCAGTCGCGCGGTTCCGGACTGTTTCTTGGAACTATCATTGTTTGTAATGAGATGTGTCAGCTCCTACAGTCATTTAATTATTATTGCTCCTTTTAAAATCTGTTACTGCAGTTAACTTTCCTATAACGTCTTTACAAGTTTAATTATTTATACGGTAATTGCAAGATCATTCTTCTGCAATTGAATTACGTTTAAATTCGCGAAAGCAGAGCTAAGTTTTCAAATTGATGCTTTAAATTATATACTTGTTATCTAAGTCTATAAAATTGATGTCCGTTTTGAAACGTTCCTTTGCTAAGCCATAGTTAGTGTGTGAAATTTCTAGTTGCAGTTTGTTTTGTTGTGGATCACCGTCACACTCCTAAACTGTTACTTTTTGTAGCAAGCTGTATCATAAATTGTATATGAAGAACATAGCGTGAGTTATTTATCCTGTAAAAAGTTAAAACAAGCTTTTTAGGTTTTAGTACTAAAGTTTGAATTTCTGTGTACAAATTATTTAGAACACAATGTGTAACGCAGTTTCGGCTCTGTACATTACCACTTCCTTCCCGCTCCTACCAGTACATCTACATCTACCGCTACATCTACATCTACATCGATGCTCTACAAATCACTATTAAGTGATTTATTGAACCCCCTTCACAATAATTCTTTATTATTCTACTCTCGCACAGCGAGTGGGAAAAGTGAACAACTATATATTTTTGTGCGATCTCTGATTTCCTTTACTTTATTATGATGATCCTTTCTTCCTTTGTGGGCAGGCGTCAACAAAATCTTTTCACATTCGGAGGAGAAAGTTGGTGACTGACATTTCGTGAGAAGATCCCGCAGCGACGAAAAAGGCCTTTGTTTTAATGATGTCCACCCCAAATCCTGCATCATGTCGCTGACACTCTCTCCCTTATTTCGCGATAATAGAAAATGAGTTGGCCTTCTTTGAACTTTCTTGATGGACTCCGTTAACCCTATCTGGTAAGGATTCTACACTGTTTTTTACCAAGTAAAAGAGATCTCTACTTCCATTTCTCAACATGAGAAAATTCAGCCATCGCTTTATGTTTGATGTCTTCCCCGACAACGACGACATCTACCAGCATCATAACTGTCAGTATCACGAGGACAGAATCGCGCTGCAGTGGTTTGAGGAGTGTAATAGTGAAGTCATGGTGAGGTATTGGTCAGCAAATTAGTGTGATCTGAACCCGATGGAATACACCTTGGACGTTACGGGTGACAGGTCCGCGCCCGGAACTACGCGTATTCAGTTTTACGGGAACTATGTGACCTGTGTGTAGATACAGGTGTTTCAAAAATAACCGGTATATTTGAAACGGCAATAAAAACTAAACGAGCAGCGATAGAAATACACCGTTTGTTGCAATATGATTGGGACAACAGTACATTTTCAGGCGAACAAACTTTCGAAATTACAGTAGTTACAATTTTCAACAACGGATGGCGCTGCAAGTGATGTGAAAGATATAGACGACAACGCAGTCTGTGGGTGCGCCATTCTGTACGTCGTCTTTCTGCTGTAAGCGTGTGCTGTTCACAACGTGCAAGTGTGCTGTGGAAAACACGGTTTATTCCTTAGAACAGAGGATTTTTCTGGTGTTGGAATTCCACCGCCTAGAACGCAGTGTTGTTGCAACAAGACGAAGTTTTCAACGGAGGTTTAATGTAACCAAAGGACCGAAAAGCGATACAATAAAGGATCTGTTTGAAAAATTTCAACGGACTGGGAACGTGACGGATGAACGTGCTGGAAAGGTAGGGCGACCGCGTACGGCAACCACAGAGGGCAACGCGCAGCTAGTGCAGCAGGTGATCCAACAGCGGCCTCGGGTTTCCGTTCGCCGTGTTGCAGCTGCGGTCCAAATGACGCCAACGTCCACGTATCGTCTCATGCGCCAGAGTTTACACCTCCATCCATACAAAATTCAAACGCGGCAACCCCTCAGCGCCGCTACCTTTGCTGCACGAGAGACATTCGCTAACGATATAGTGCACAGGATTGATGACGGCGATATGCATGTGGGCAGCATTTGGTTTACTGACGAAGCTTATTTTTACCTGGACGGCTTCGTCAATAAACAGAACCGGCGCATATGGGGAACCGAAAAGCCCCATGTTGCAGTCCCATCGTCCCTGCATCCTCAAAAAGTACTGATCTGGGCCGCCATTTCTTCCAAAGGAATCATTGGCCCATTTTTCAGATCCGAAACGATTACTGCATCACGCTATGTGGACATTCTTCGTGAATTTGTGGCGGTACAAACTGCCTTAGACGACACTGCGAACACCTCGTGGTTTATGCAAGATGGTGCCCGGCCACATCGCACGGCCGACGTCTTTAATTTCCTGAATGAATATTTCGATGATCGTGTGATTGCTTTGGGCTATCCGAAACATACAGGAGGCGGCGTGGATTGGCCTCCCTATTCGCCAGACATGAACCCCTATGACTTCTTTCTGTGGGGACACTTGAAAGACCAGGTGTACCGCCAGAATCCAGAAACAATTGAACAGCTGAAGCAGTACATCTCATCTGCATGTGAAGCCATTCCGCCAGACACGTTGTCAAAGGTTTCGGGTAATTTCATTCAGAGACTACGCCATATTATTGCTACGCATGGTGGATACGTGGAAAATATCGTACTATAGAGTTTCCCAGACTGCAGCGCCATCTGTTGTTGAAAATTGTAACTACTGTAATTTCGAAAGTTTGTTTGCCTGAAAATGTACTGTTGTCCCAAGCATATTGCAACAAACGGTGTATTTCTATCGCTGCTCGTTTAGTTTGTATTGCCGTTTCAAATATTCCGGTCATTTTTGAAACACCCTGTATATGATGTCGTTTACCACCGGAAACTTACCAAGGATTTATAGAATCTTTGCCACACTTAAACACTGCTGTAACACGTTTCATAGGTGGACCAACAAGCCTTTAGGAAGAAGATCATCATGATTTGGCTCATCAATGTGAGTTAAAAAATTGTTCATATGGCTCTGAGCACTATGGGACTCAACATCTGAGGTCATCAGTCCCCTAGAACGTAGAACTACTTAAACCTAACTAACCTAAGGACATCACACACAACCATGCCCGAGGCAGGATTCGAAACTGCGACCGAAGCGGTCTCGGGGTTCCGCAATGAAGCGCGTAGAACCGCTCGGCCACAGCGGCCGGCAATGTGCTTTATAGAGTACGTAGCTTATAACTTAATCAAACAGCAGTCATTCTTTGAAACATTTTGGAGACTTGTACAGACGGCTGTAGTATTCAGTGGTCTCCCGCCGGAGGTTCGAGTCCTCCCTCGGGCAATGATGTGTGTGTTGTCTTTAGCATAAATTAGTTTAAGTAGTGTGTAAGTCTAGGGACCAATGACCTCAGCTGTTTGGTCCCATAGGAATTCACACAAATTTGAACATTTATTCAGTGGTACAGGCACATATGCATCGTATTATCTTATCAACGCGAGACTATATCGATGATGTACCCTGTCAGTCGAAAGAGTTTCGTTAATGGATTAACAAAAAATAGAGGAAACCTAATATGGTGGTCTTAACGCTTCATGTATTCTACATGGGCTCCCTTTACTAGAGTACAACCCGCAGAACGTTCATACAACGACGTTAAGTTTGCAGAAAAGTCCTTTGGGATGTTTTTTCACTAGTGTCACATTCGAACATCCTTCGGTCTTAGTAAAGCATAAGAGAACCATTCCGCTGTTTGTCGTTTTGTGTTAGATTCGTATTGTTGACACTAAGTTGTCTTCCGTGGTGATTTTCTCCAGAAGGAACTGTCCACGTTCTTCCATGTCAGTCAATTCACATCAAGCATCCATGCGTCCTTTTTGTTCTGGAGTCAAGGTCTGCGAGACACACGTTGCACACACTGTTCTCTTCTTTAAAGAATTCTGGAAAACGCCTTGAAAACTTGATTTGGAAGTATTCATTTCGTTGCTTCGTTCTAATTTGTGGACAATAACTCTGACCCACTGCGGCCGTACGCCCAATACTTAATTCTGTCTGCTCACAACTGACTGGTCGAATGGACATTGCTTGTTTACATTTGTTAATTCAAGCTGCCACCATAGCTACCGAGAAGCCGTCTCACACACAAGGTGTCTCAGAAATGTTGCGACGATCTTCGACGGGTTGTCTTGATGAACAAATTGAGGTCAGGAACGCGTGGCAGGAAACGTCATCCAGCGACGCTTCGAAGTGTCGAAATTATAGGCACCAGCCCCAGCCATAACGACACCGCTTCGGCAGCAAACATGACTTTGTACATAGACGGGCCGTAGGCGGGACGTCTCGTAAGTTTGTTTGTTATTCAGTGATCGCGCCTGATGGCCACGATCGCCTGAGGAGAAGGTGGAGATAGCTGCGGTGTAGAAGGGGCTTGTCTCCTATGAATGCGATGCTCTGTTGTCTCGGTGGTTGAAAGTTTCAGATGCAATTTTCCATCCGCTCTTTTTCTCCTGGAACCCTGTAAAATTTCCGGTGTTTTTGGTATACAGGCGAGAAATAAACTGCTTTTGGAAACCTGTGTCCAAAACCGTTATCTGGCTGGCAAAAAGACCCTCACATTCATAGGAGACAAGGCGTGTCTAGGCAACAGCTAACTCCGTCTTCTCCTCTGGCGATCGTGACAATCAGTCGCGATCAGCAGACGCCGGAGCCCGTAAATTCGACGCTCTATAGCGTCGTTGGAAGACATGTTGAGACACGGGCTCTCATCCTCGATTTGTACCTCAAGACGCTCTCTACAATTCCTCGAAGTTTATAGCAACTTTTCTGGGACAGCCTACGTAATAGTCGATCAAAACGTTTCCGTTTGAGGACGTTGCTGCAGCGTATTTGCAATGTAGCGTGACTCCGATGCGTGTATTTAAGCACCGAGATTAGGCAACGGATTACCCGCCAGGGTAACCGAGAGCGCTAACGCGCTGCTTCCTGGACTCGGGTAGGCGCGCCGGTCCCGGATCGAATCCGCCCGGTGGATTAACGACGACGGCCGGTGTGCCGGCCAGCCTGGATGTGGTTTTTAGGCGGTTTTCCACATCCTATTAGGTGAATACCGGGCTGGTCCCGACGTCCCGCCTCAGTTACACGACTCGCAGACATTTGAAACACATTCACACTATTTCACGATTTGCACTAGACGCAGACAGCTGGGGTAAACTACTACCGTCCTGGGGGGTATGGGGTGGCGGCAGGAAGGGCATCCGGCCACCCCTTAAAATTAACCATACCAATTCCGTCCTTAACCCTGCCGACCCTGCGCACAATGCGGGATAAAGGCAGTAGCAAAAGAAGATGTAGGCAACGGATTAGTGTGGCATTCGTCTCCTCCCGACGTACGTGCGGTAAATGCCTCCAAATGTGTCCAAGCTGGGCCAAGGTGCTGTTAGTCTTTTCTTGGCTACCGAAGGACAACCACCGGTAGAAATCCATCGGATAATGAAGAATGTGTATGGCGCAACGTGTCTCTGAAAAACCATCGTTGTGGAATGATGCGCCAAGTTTCGTGCTTCAGCTTCATGATAACACATGCCCACATATCGTAAATATCGTTACGCCAACTCAATTGGGAGACACTCGACCAGCCTATCTATATTCCTGAACTCGTCCCATGCGATTATCACGCTATTGGTCCATTAAAAAAAGGCCCTGAAGGGTCGAAGATTGCTGTCGGACGAGGATGTGCAGCATGCAGTAATGGAGTTCCGCAAGTGGCAGGACACGGCGTTTTCCCAAACGAGTATCTTCAACATGGTGGATAGTTGCGATGTTTGCCTCAATGCTCAGGGCGATTTTGACCGATTGGCACATCGATTCTTCCGGCCTTCGAACAGAAACTCTTTGATCGCCTCTTATACAGGAATAAAATTAGTCTCGGAACTTCGGTCGGAAGGTGTTTGTAGGGCTAATATAGAGGTATGATACGAGACAGATATTCAGCGATCACAGGCCCCGCAGACCACGCGCTGCTTCCACAAACTGCCTCCATTCCTTCCTGTTTTGTGCCCGGTTCCTCCAGGTGTCTTCAATTCCCAGGGCTGCTAGGTCCTTCGCCAGGTCGTCCATCCAGCGTGGCCTTGGTCATCCAATGGGGCGTTTGGTGTTTGGTTTCCCCACTAGTGCCATCTTCGCCCGTCTTCCATCTGGCATACGAGCTGCGTAGTACTTGGAAACCAAGTGTCAGATATCACATCTATCAATTTTCATGCCCCAAAAGAGGATAAAAGAGATGAGGAAAAGGAAGAGTTCTATGACCAACTAGAACAAACAATTGAGAGCACACCAACTAGAAATATCAGAATAGTGCTGGGAGATTTTAATGGAAAAAGCAGGAAAAGAAGAATTCTACATACCAACCATAGGACCACAGTTTGCATGATGAGACCAATGAGAATGGTCAGAGGATGATCAATTTAGCCGGCCTCGGTGGTCTCGCGGTTCTAGGCGCGCAGACCGGAACCGTGCGACTGCTACGGTCGCAGGTTCGAATCCTGCCTCGGGCATGGATGTGTGTGATGTCCTTAGGTTAGTTAGGTTTAAGTAGTTCTAAGTTCTAGGGGACTAATAACCACAGCAGTTGAGTCCCATAGTGCTCCGAGCCATTTGAACCATTTGATCAATTTAGCTATCTCAGAGAACCTGAGAATAAGTTCGATTTACTTCGAACACAAGAGAATACATAAGGGGACATGGTGTTCACCAGATGGAAGAACCACCAACCAGATAGATCACATCTTGGTGGACCAGCGCTATAACCAAAGAGTCATGGACGTCAGTTGTGTAGAGGAGCCGACTGTGCGTCAGACCACTTCCTCATTGTGTGCAGGCTTAAGCTCATGTTCACCTACATGCATATGAAGGGGGCATCATAACCTGCTTTGAATGTTGAGAAACTACGAGAGAGTGCCATTAAAGAACAATATGCTATAGAAATCAAAAACCATTTTGAGGTCCTAGAGAGGATATAAAATGTAGACTGGCAATGGCAAGGAAAGCGTTTCTGAAGAAGAGAAATTTGTTAACATCGAGTATAGATTTAAGTGTCAGGAAGTCGTTTCTGAAAGTATTTGTATGGAGTGTAGCCATGTTTGGAAGTGAAATAATGGCAGATAAATCGTTTGGACAAGAAGAGAATAGAAGCTTTCGAAATGTGGTGCTACAGAAGAATGCTGAAGATTAGATGGGTAGATCACAGAACTAATGAGGAGGTATTGAATACAATTGGGGAGAAGAGGAGTTTGTGGCACAACTTGACTAGAAGAAGGGATCGGTTGGTAGGACATGTTCTGAGGCATCAAGGGATCACCAATTTAGTATTGGAGGGCAACGTGGAGGGTAAAAAATCATAGAGGGAGACCAAGAGATGAATACACTAAGCAGATCCAGAAGGATGTAGGTTGCAATAGGTACCGGAAGATGAAGAAGATTGACAGGATAGAGTAGCATGGAGAGCTGCATCAAACCAGTCTCAAGACTGAAGACAACAACAACAACAACAACAACAGACCCCGGAACAAAAGAGAGAACGTGGAGGAAAGGTGGAAAGAAATGAAGTGCACGGTACAAAGTGTAGCGGAGGATATATTGGGATGAAAGAAGATAATGAAGAATAGGAAATGGTTCAACGAGACATGTTACTGTTTACGTATTCCCTGTATAGATTCCAATCGATTTTTTGATAATGCGGTAATTTTTTGACTTCGTTGTATTCCAGTGTAGCTCTTGGTGTTAACTCAGTGCTGGAAAACGGTGTTATTAAAGAATACTTTTAAAGGCAGCTTAGAACGTTACACGATGTCGTTTGAATAGGTTACCAAAGCTGTGGAGCACAACGAACAGATGTTTTTCCAAAATGTAGTAATTTCTTATACACCATATCTAAAATTATTGGTTAGTAACTTTTTCTGAGTCGTTTCCGAGCCTTGGTAACTGATCTGAATCGACTGTCCTCCAGCGTCCCTGTAAAATCCGTATTATCATTCATAATACATGCTGCAAATGTACATTGTGCGAGAGGCGAAAAGACCGTTCTCGCGCTCCCCTTAACTTCAACACTATTGCCTTGAGTTTCATCTCCCTCCTAAAGTATAACGCGAACACGTTTGCGTTTACCGTCAAGAGCCAGGGCTCGTTCTCCAAGGCAGCGGAGGGAAAGCGAACCAAAAAGTAGCCCCTTCCACGTGATTTCCGCGATACGCATTCGCAGCCGCCGACAAGTTCCGCAGCTGTTTCCGAAGCAAATCAAAAGCGTCGGTAATGAAGCTATTAATATTTCGTGCACGGCCGTGCATGTTAATCACAGCTATCGTTACACTTAATCAGTGGCCGCAACGACGTGCGTAATAATAATGAACTAATTAGTTAGACGCGTAATCTAATAACGTGGCCAGAGGAGCGTGTGCGGGCGCAAATAACGGACGGAACTCGTTAATTCCCTCACCCGTGAACACGCAGCCGCCGGCAGCCAAATTACAGTCGCACAAAGGATGACGACAGGAGATGAACGAGTGTCGGCTGCAACATTACCTTTCGCTCTCATGGCCCACGCGCCGGTAACGCAAAGCGATCATCTGGAAGAAACGTTGCACCGCATCACACCACGTCACCTCACATCACATCACTGGTAGTTTTGCTGCTACAGCAAGGGGCCAGAAATTTACGGACTGTATTGTTGCAGAAGTTCGGCAGCAGCACAGAGAGGGCATTGCAGGTTACATGATGTACAGTACTAATACCTATAGCTAATCTAACGAGTTTATTATAATAATGTTTTTGTTTAACATAAAATACCGGGTGATCGAAAAGTCGGTATAAATTTGAAAACTTAATAAACCACGGAATAATGTAGATAGAGAGGTAAAAATTGACACACATGCTTGGAATGACATGGGGTTTTATTAGAACAAAAAAAAAGTTCACAAAATGTCCGACAGATGGCGCTAGACAGCAAAACGTCAGTAACTGCTACCGTTACGGGTGAGAGGTACGCCGATATGTTACAGAATCGCATCATCCCCAGCCTGGCTGATACGATGTTTATGCAGGTTGGCGCTCCACCCCATATTGCTAGACGCGTGAAAGATCTCTTGCGCGCGTCGTTTGGTGATGATCGTGTACTCAGCCGCCACTTTCGTCATGCTTGGCCTCCCAGGTCCCCAGACCACAGCCCGTGCGATTATTGGCTTTGGGGTTACCTGAAGTCGCAAGTGTATCGTGATCGACTGACATCTCTAAGGATGCTGAAAGACAACATCCGACGCCAATGTCTCACCATAACTCCGGACATGCTTTACAGTGCTATTCACAACATTATTCTTCGACTACAGCTATTGTTGAGGAATGATGGTTGACATATTGAGCATTTCCTGTAAAGAAAGTCATATTTGCTTTGTCTTACTTTTTTATGCTGATTATTTTATTCTGATCAGATGAAGCGCCATCCGTCGGACATTTTTGAACTTTTGTATTTTTTTGGTTCTAATAGAACCCCATGTCATTCCAAGCATGTGTGTCAATTTGTACCTCTCTATCTACATTATTCCGTGATTTATTCAGTTTTCAAATTTATACTGACTTTTTTATCACCCGGTACAATGCGTATATGCGGACTGAAGTGAAGAATGAAAGTTTATACCAATGCCGGGATTTGAACCCGGGTCTCCTGCTCGCCAGGCATGTGCGCCAACCATTGCACCTACCTGGCACAGCGGCTTTGCACAATTGCACGGACTACCCCAGCACGTCTTCCTCCTCAGTCTATATCTCCGTTCACGCCTCAACCCACTTCGTATGCCCCCTAAATTCGAACAGCATTGCAGAGGCTCTCCAGCTGTACTGGAATAGCGCCTCAGCATCGAACGAAATGGGGGTCCTGCCAGAAACCTAGGCACAAGCGCTTTAATCAAATTAAACTACATTGGTGTCCAAAATTAAAGCAAAAAACCGCTATTTTCCCGTCCTGTGTCAAATTCTCGATATAATCAAACAAACTGTCATAGGATGACCGTATGAGCCGGCCGCAGTGGCCGAGCGGTTCTAGGAACTTCAGTCCGGAACCACGCTGCTGCTACGGTCGCAGGTTCGAATCCTTCCTCGGGCATGGATGTTTGTGCTGTCCTTAGGTTAGTTAGGTTTACTTAGTTCTAAGTCTAGGGGACTGATGGCCTCAGATGTTAAGTTCCATAGTGCTTAGGGCCATTTGAACCATTTGATGACCGTTTGATCGTGTTTTGCACAGAAGACGGCATTTCGACCAAAGGAAAACCATGACGTCAGGGCACCATTCAAACGGAATAGTGTTTGCGTGGTAGGCCCACATCAACAATTGCTGCGTACACAGTCAGAGACAGTGCAGTACGGAACAGACAAGACGCCTACCACACACTCTGCGGTGAAGGGCCATAGGAAGAATGGAAGCAGGACAGTCGCAAACTCATGTGGCCCGATGGCTTAACAAGAATAGTTCTGTTCTTTCTCCGATGTGGCTACAGTTTATAGAGACAGAAACTTATGAAACGTCCCCTTTGAAAAATTTATGAATTACTGTGCTGATAAAACTCTTACGTTATTTGATTTCCAAACAGCTGAGCAGAGCTGAACGTACTCAGGCATTTCTCTCTTTACTTATTCTGATCAACAGTAAACTGACACACAATATTTTTAGCGCAACCCAAACTGACTTTCAATAATCCCTCCAAAAGAATGGGCCTGACTAACAATAACCTATACCCTTCATGAATCACCTTTCAAAAATCTTCGTTACTCGAACTACTGCAATACAGTGAGCGCCAATACTGCCAGCTAAATAAAATATTCTAACTACTGAAGGCACTAACTACTGATAGGCATAGTTAGCAAATGAAAGATTTTGATAGAGAACAAACAGTGTATTTATCTTAATAAAACTCGAAAGTCATCATATGTATATCAGTTCATGGTATACAGTATTACAAATTTACTCTTTCTGATGGACACGCGTCCAGATCGTCCGCTCTCAAAATTCTGCCATCTCTCTCCCCACATCCACCACTGCTGGCGGCTTACCTCCTACTACGCAACGCTACGCGCTGTTCACATCCAACTACCCAACACTACAATAGCAAAAATTCCAACAAAGCAAATCAGCCACAAGCTGCACACAGCACAGTCAGTGATTTTCATACGGAGCGAAACGTGGCGTTACCAACATAAAAACCTAAACAGCCTACTTACAAACTGTATAACGATGACCAGGGCAGGGCCGACCACGCGTGACATCAGAGAGGACCGTTATGTGGCTGTAAGGGCACGACGGTACCGCCTTAGTAACGCGCAGCAACTGCATCTGTCCTCGCAGCATCCACTGGACGAGCTGTAGCGAGGCAAACGGTGTACAGAAGGCTTTGACAGAGTGGCCTCTGACGCGTTTTCACAAAAGGAAACATCTAGAGTGTAGTCGTCAACATGCCTCCTGGTCGAACAGTGAGCCAATACTCTTTTAACAGATGAGTCGCGATTTGGTCTGGAGAGTGGTTCTCGACGGATTAGCATCTGAATGGAATATGCAACACAATCTAGAGACCCGAACATTGTGGAAAGAGACCGATATTGAGGAGGATCGCTAATGGTGTCGGCAGTGATTATGGTGATCACCCGAACATCTCTTCATGAAATTGTACGGGTGAATCGGAAAGGTTTAACTGCTGACGTATCATGACGAGGTCTTGGGGCCTCATGTACAGTTGTTGCTAGCTGCTGTGCGCCCAGACTTCGTACTGATGAACAATAATGCTCGACCTCATAGCACGGAGTTTATAGCATTTCAGCTTTTTCTTTGGTACTCTCAATTTCAGTTCCTGTCTCATTCACTAGGGGACTGGACACTAACTTTGGTACCTCTAACAGCCTCTAAATATTCCCAGAATTTCTTTGGATTTTGTGAAATGCCATTTCACAATATTCTGCTACGGTAGTCACTGAAGGCGTCACACATTGCTTTCCTGACAGCGAAACGCGTGTCATTCATCATCTCTCTATCTGTAGCCCTACGCTTTGTTTTACGTCTATTATGTAGTAATCTCTGTTTCGTTAGAGGTTTCTTTGCAGTGATTGTATACCATGGAGGTTCCCTCCCGTTATGAACTATTCTACTGGGTACATATCTATTTAGTGCATGGGCAACTATTCTTTTACTCTTGAGCCAGAGTTCCTCCACATGCTCCTGCCTGTGCTGAAAGTTTCAAGTACCTGAATGAGAAGGAGGAGGAGATTAGTGTTTAACGTCCCGTCGACAACGAGGTCATTAGAGACGGAGCGCAAGCTCGGGTGAGGGAAGAATGGGGAAGGAAATCGGCCGTGCCCTTTCAAAGGAACCATCCCGGCATTTGCCTGAAGCGATTTAGGGAAATCACGGAAAACCTAAATCAGGATGGCCGGAGACGGGATTGAACCGCCGTCCTCCCGAATGCGAGTCCAGTGTGCTAACCACTGCGCCACCTCGCTCGGTGTACCTGAATGAGATTTTCAGTCTGCAGCGGAGTGAGCACTGATGTGAAACTTCCTGGTAGATTAAAACTGTGTGCTGGACCGAGACTCTAACTCGGGACGTTTGTCTTTCGCGGGCAACTGAGCTATCCAAGCTCGGCTCACGCCCCGTACTCACAGATTTACTTCCGCCAGTACCTCGTCTCCTACCTTCCAAACTTCACAGAAGCTCTGCTGCGAAACTTGCAGAACTAGCATTCTTGGAAGAAAGGATATTGCAGAGACATGGCTTTGCCACAGCGTGGGGGATGCTTCCAGAATGAGATTTTCACTCTGCAGCGGAGTGTGCACCGACATGAAACTTCCTGGCAGATTAAAACTGCGTGCCGGACCGAGACTCGAACTCCGGACCTTTGTCTTTTGCGGGCAAGTGCTCCACCAACTGAGCTATCCAAGCACGATTCACGCCCCGTCTCACAGCTTTACTTCCGCCACTGCCTCGTCTCCTACTTTCCTTGGATAGTTCAATTGGTAGAGCAATTGCTCGCGAGAGACAAAGGTCCACAGTTCAAGTCTCGGTCCGGCCCACAGTTTAAATCTGTCAAGAAGTGTCAAGTTCCTCATTGAGATGCGACATTAATCAATTTTTATCTAGTTTACTGAACGTATATATATTTCTGCTTGTTTTACTGGTCCTTCGCACTTTGGTAATCATTGTTGCCAGAACCACATCATGGTCACTGATAGCAGTTTCGATGTGGACATCCTCAAAGAGGCCAGGTCTATTTGTTCCGTAGTGTACGTAACTGGTGGCAGTGCATTCCTATGTTCTCGCACGCAAACGATCTTGAATATACCGAATGGCATCCTGCAATGGACTGTCTCAAGTACCATGCGCCTTCTATTATAATTTGGCAGTGGTTCTTGCAGACGGCACTTACTAGGAACACTGAAGACAACACTGTACCATCCCATTCTCCAGCTTAATCATTCACGATGCCAGACACAGTGCCCAGCGGTGTTGTGTTTTCAATGGTAGTCTGGCGAGAAGCACACTTGATCCTGAATGATATTCGATCGGCCACTATTGCCCTGCTGTCATCACAATGCCTCGATTTTGATGTGTTTGTGTACTGCACGGAACCTGGTCTACGGTTGTGAGAATGTTCCACAGGCCACTGATACTTTATGCCGAACATGTGCAGCGATCTGTCGATACGTCCACCCAGCTTCCCGCAGGCCCATTATGCGATACGTTTAAACAGTACTAGTCGCCGGGGCACGGTCGTTCCCTAGAATCAATGTTGCACACATTGTTCACCACTAAACTCTGCACAATTACTGCCAGCAGAGGCAAAACAGAGGGTGCGCAGACAGGCTCTAGTGCCCCATCTGATAGCCAATGACCGTGACAAATGATTCACTAATATTACACCCCCTCAGTATATACTTATTATACGCTGGTGCCACTAACCACAGTTCCTGAAAGTGTTGCCTTTTATTGAGGCAGTGCATATCGTTGGTGAAAATAAACCATGTGAAAGCGTTTTATGAAAAATGAATAATCTCTAATCTTCTTCGAATGATGTCTGCTACGTTATACAGCAAGGCAATTTTACTTATTGCTGCTACGTAATTTTAATTAACGGGTGAGATGCAAACGAAAATTAAATTTGAAAAATGTTGAAAGCTGGTATGTTTTGTTTTATAATCCTCCGACGCCAAGTATTTACAAAAGAAACACTGGTACTTCAAAGACGTCAGCCGGCTGGAGTGGCCGAGTGGTTCTGGGCGCTACAGTCTGGAACCGCGTGACCGCTACGGTCGCAGGTTCGAATCCTGCTTCGGGCATGGATGTGTGTGATGTCCTTAGGTTAGTTAGGTTTAAGTAGTTCTAAGTTCTAGGGGACTTATGACCTCTGCAGTTGAGTCCCATAGTGCTCAGAGCCATTTGAACCATTTTTCAAAGACGTCAAAGAGCTTTAAACTGCTTGTTAATGAAACTTACAAACTCCGATTACCTGGGAAGTAGTTCTATGGAAAATTAATGTCGGAAAATATTAATTCTAGGTATCATAATACAGAAACCAGTGATTCAACGATTTTGTTGAGCGCATATTTAAACAGCCCCACTGGTTGTCTGTAAAATTCAGTTACAGGTTTCATCTGTCGCACAATTTCTGAAAGCGGCTATAGAGAAGAATTTTCCTTTCTTTGCAATATTGTTTCTGAAATGAGGCGAACCTGTAGAAATTCACAGAACTCAAGATGTATAATCATATTTTATCAAATATCAGACGAAGTTGTTGTAACCGGACAGCATACGGCTGAAACATAGTAAAATAAATTCTATATCGACGTTTCATGTTCAAAAGGTACCAGTTTCACCACAGGACACTGCACGAAAACTCTGTATATGGCTCCAGGCAGTGATATGTTAGCAAAGCTTCAACGAATAAATGTAATAGCTGTGGCCTCTAACAGAGAGAGAGGAAAGCTGAGCCTGTACACTAGTGATAATGACTATGATGATTCTGATGCTGATAATGATGCTGGTGGTGATAGTGAGTACGTCTTCAGAGCGCTGAAACTGCTGGATCATGAGCTCCCTTAGATAAAATATGTATAACGAAAGTAGTTAAAATCGATCAAATTATCAATATGTCCTGACGCTGCTAATGCTAATGAATACGACGAATGAAACAAAAGGAATATGTAAACGGTGAGTTACACCGCTGCTTGCTGCTCATATCGGTACCGTGCCTTCCGAAAGGACAAACATAATTATTGCAAGAAGCAGTTACGGTTGAAGAGTAGCGAATGTTGGAAAGTGTTCGTTACCGAGGGCGTTAATGCCTTGTACATTATGAACAGCATTGTCATATATCAGATATGTATACATCGTCTGGAGTAAGTTGGTGAATAGAACGGGTAGTCCTATAGCTTTAACTAACGCCTCCACAAAACTAAATTACGTAATAAACTTTTTAGTTTTTTTGCAGGCACATTTCTACAGCCGTGGTACACACTGAAAGCCTGGTGCTACAATACTGTAGCAGTCAAAACAGGATTACGTTGTCCGTTGATATAGATGCTGTACTATTTTGCTCGCCGTAGTCGAAAGGTGGTAAGCCACGACCGCCCTGTTTATTACACAGACCTCAGCTTAATGCTCCTTCCTGCCCCTAAGCTCCCACCAACAAGGTGCAATGCGCAGGGCGTATGGACAAGTAGTATCCTTCACGGCCGCATCAGCATTTCATTATGTTTCCAAGTGCCTGCTACTCACGAGAAAATAACCTCGAACCGCTGCCTTTATAACAGATGGAGGGTGCCAAGAATATGCTGGACGCTCCTGTCTGCTGGTTACACCATTCCGATGGCGAGAAGTGAGCATCGGGAGTCAGAACAGATGAGAAACTTCTTGCCGCTATGTAGCCTCAGCTGCTATTATGAACGCATCAATTACCGACATCTTCTTGACTGAAAACTTCGAGGGAGAAAGGCTATGGTTGATGTATGAAACTATTTCTGAACACTTCATCCCCATCTCTGGAAGAATCCTTGAGAGAGGAAAATGGAGACACTGAAGATGTCGGCAAATCGTTCGAAACTTCGGCAATTTAGTAGCTTTAGTTTTTTTTAATACGAGGGCAGTTCAATAAGTAATGCAACACATTTTTTTTCTCGGCCAATTTTGGTTGAAAAAACCGGAAATTTCTTGTGGAATATTTTCAAACATTCCCGCTTCGTCTCGTATAGTTTCATTGACTCCCGACAGGTGGCAGCGCTGTACGGAGCTGTTAAAATGGCGTCTGTAACGGATGTGCGTTGCAAAAAACAGGCAGTGATCGAGTTTCTTTTGGCGGAAAACCAGGGCATCTCAGATATTCATAGGCGCTTGCAGGATGTCTACGGTGATCTGGCAGTGGACAAAAGCACGGTGAGTCGTTGGGCAAAGCGTGTGTCATCATCGCCGCAAGGTCAAGCAAGACTGTCTGATCTCCCGCGTGCGGGCCGGCCGTGCACAGCTGTGACTCCTGCAATGGCGGAGCGTGAGAACACACTCGTTCGAGATGATCGACGGATCACCATCAAACAACTCAGTGCTCAACTTGACATCTCTGTTGGTAGTGCTGTCACAATTGTTCACCAGTTGGGATATTCGAAGGTTTGTTCCCGCTGGGTCCCTCGTTGTCTAACCGAACACCATAAAGAGCAAAGGAGAACCATCTGTGCGGAATTGCTTGCTCGTCATGTGGCTGAGGGTGACAATTTCTTGTCAAAGATTGTTACAGGCGATGAAACATGGGTTCATCACTTCGAACCTGAAACAAAACGGCAATCAATGGAGTGGCGCCACACCCACTCCCCTACCAAGAAAAAGTTTAAAGCCATACCCTCAGCCGGTAAAGTCATGGTTACAGTCTTCTGGGACGCTGAAGGGGTTATTCTGTTCGATGTCCTTCCCCATGGTCAAACGATCAACTCTGAAGTGTATTGTGCTACTCTTCAGAAATTGAAGAAACGACTTCAGCGTGTTCGTAGGCACAAAAATCTGAACGAACTTCTCCTTCTTCATGACAACGCAAGACCTCACACAAGTCTTCACACCCGAGAGGAGCTCACAAAACTTCAGTGGACTGTTCTTCCTCATGCACCCTACAGCCCCGATCTCGCACCGTCGGATTTCCATATGTTTGGCCCAATGAAGGACGCAATCCGTGGGAGGCACTACGCGGATGATGAAGAAGTTATTGATGCAGTACGACGTTGGCTCCGACATCGACCAGTGGAATGGTACCGTGCAGACATACAGGCCCTCATTTCAAGGTGGCGTAAGGCCATAGTATTGAATGGAGATTACGTTGAAAAATAGTGTTGTGTAGCTAAAAGATTGGGGAATAACCTGGTGTATTTCAATGCTGAATAAAACAACCCCTGTTTCAGAAAAGAATGTGTTGCATTACTTATTGAACTGCCCTCGTATAATGACGTCGCCTTATAGCCAAAAATTATTTTATTCAGACATCAGTAAATATACACTTCGACTGGGGGCTCTCAGCGGAAAAGTTTCAACTAAAATTTTCTCATCCACATTGTGTGCTGCCTTGAAAAAACGTAGTCCGTTGGTTATTGCTGCTTGTACTAACCTTACTGGCACCGGTGGCAGGTGCAATATGCCGGACACACTGAATATCGGTTCGACTGCAGAGAGTGACACGGCATGTAGCGTACCTGCAAAGAAATATTGGCGTCAGTAACCACGGCAGATGGACAGAACATAAAAATCAACTTCATAGCTGTGACAGTTTTTAAATCATTCCCACACCAGAAACAAAAATCAGTAAGAAAAAGTGTGAAAGGAATCTGTTTCATTCGTTTCATCACTTTCACTTCCCAGACATATTTATAGGAGGCTGGGCCGCCCTTGAGCAGACGGTAAAATTGTTTGTATTTCGCCCATCATGAAGCTGATGGCGGTCAGTCGACCGAAACTGGTTATGTAAATGAAGAATTTTACCAGCAGGTCAAGGCGGTAATACGGCATTTTTATTATTCTCAGATAATCTATTTTATGTTCTTTGCTTGCTGCAGATTTGCTCACTCCCCCTCTGCGTAGCATTTCAGCGCCGTCTAAAAACAATTAAAAAACTCCCTGAATTGACATCTGTGCGTCCAGTTCACTTGTTCTGTTTTATACCGTTGTAGCGATAGCGCAGCACCCTCTATATGTGACGTGACGTATATCGTTAAGATTGGGTGTGAAATCTGAATACCCTCATAAGAAAGCAAGCGGTTTGATGTTCAGAACAGATAAAGCAGAAGTACTACATATTGCAGTTTCTCCAAAACTGTTCGTCGGATGTCGGAGAGTGAAAGTGATTGCCATCTATATGTGCAGCTAAACACTGCTGACAAGCGTGAAGTGCTTGGTAGGAGGTACTTAATACTGTACCACTTGTAATTTTATTTTTTCTTTCCGTTTGCGTATACAACGCAGGAATAAAGATTTCTTAAATGCCCCTGTACACTGGTTTATTAGTCCTAGTCTTTGTGCTCTGTCCCTACGGGAGCGATACGAAGGCGGTGTAGCGTATTTCTAGATTCCTCAAATAATACAGGTTACTGAAACTTTATAAGTAGACTTTTGCGGAATAGCTGCCGTCTTCAGATCAGGTTCAGCATCTCCGTGACACTCTCTCATTGGTCCAACAAACCATTCGTGCTGTTCTTCTTTCGGGTCTAGTGCAACCCGTCGGCTTTGAACAATGACGTCACAAGTCGCCAGAGACCATGTATTACAAAGATGAAAGAGCTGAGGAGAATGTTGAGAAACAAAGGAATGCGAGAGAGATAAACATTGATCTTGTCAAAAGCCGAGAAGCGATTCTTCTTAGTGTTGTAGCTCCCTTCAGTAGCTAATAAGTGTTTTTTGGCTTTTTAAAAAAAAATCTCACGAGATAGAATAAACTGATCCTACTTTATTAAGCAATATCTTGTCAAAAGCCGAGAAGCGATTATTCTTAGTGTTGCAGCTCCCTTCAGTAGCTGATAAGTGTTTTTTGGCTTTTAAAAATAAAAATCTCACGAGATAGAATAAACTGATCCTACTTTATTAAGCAATCAATAAAAAAACTAAACTGAAACATAACAGCAAAAGCTGTTATGTTTTAGTTTAGTTTTTTTATTGATTGCTTAATAAAGTAGGATCAGTTTATTCTACCTCGTGAGATTTTTTTTTTAAAGCCAGAAAACACTTATCAGCTACTGAAGCATCTGTATCTTAGGATCAGTTTATTCTATCTAGTGAGATTTTTCTTTTTAAAAAGCCAAAAAACACTTATCAGCTACTGTGCCTTGGACGCTAATAGTATCCCTTTCGTTACTTGAGCTATATAGCTATACGCAACATTTTTATCTTGCCCCCTGTATTTCATATATTCCCCACAAACCTCCCTACAAAACGAGTACCAGTCTACTACGGTATGTTTACTGACACGACACTCATGCACACACAGCCATACAGGATACCTTAAACACCAACAATATGTTATTTTCATTATGTCTCTGAGGGCGAGCTTAGATTTCTCGAACCACGTCCCTCGTCTAATGGACCGCCACAACCGATCTTTGCTGCAGCGCCATACGAATAAGTCGTGAGTACGGCGACTCGATACACTCGTAAGGCGCATATGTTCGCCGCACTCACGACATTGAACGTATTCCGCTATGAGACCACACATTTGCAGGAAGCAAATTGTGGTCAACATATCTTGGCCCATAACTTCCCTTAAATCGTCCAGATTCATAGCGGTAGACAAATCCATTCCTATAAACGAAAATAAGACACTACAAATTGTTCTATAATAAAAAATTAATAATCCACATTACCTCAATATCATTACGAAAAATATTAAGTACCGGCCGAAAAAAAAACAAACAATTAAGTTAATTAAATCACACGTTTAATGATGTACCGAATATCAAGCGGTCGCTTTTAGATTAACATTCAATTATTTTAATGATAGTGCTTATTAGAACACAGAACTGCTTTATTATCTATGCCTCGAAGTGAAGACATTACGATCTATGACTAAGGAATGACGTCATTGTTCAAAGCCGACGGGTTGTATCCCCTGCTGCACTAGACCCCTTCTTTCTATACAACGAATGTCCCCTCCTAGGCCTATGGCCCCACACATAACATGAGCACTACTCCACTTAGGGCCACAAAAGTGTTTTATAAGCAAATTTCTTTGTACACAGGCTACATTTTCCCAGTATCCTGACCGAGCGAGATGGCGCAGTGGCTAGCACACTGGACTCGCAATCGGGAGGACGACGGTTCTATCCCGCGTCCGGCCATCCTAATTTAGATTTTCCGTGATTAACCTAAATCGCTCCAGGCAAATGCTGGGATGGTTCCTTTGAAAGGGCACGTGCGACTTCATTCCCCGTCCTTCCCTAATCCAATGAGACCGATGACCTCGCTGTCTGGTCTCTTCCCCCCAAACAACCTACCCCGTATCCTGAAGGGAAGTCTGCGACCTGATTTACCTACCACTGAGCCTATGTGACCATTTAATTTGATATCAACACATTGTTACACCCAGGTATCTGTATGCACTGACTAATTCTAGTTGTGATTAATTTATATTGTCTTCGTGTAGTGAAGTGAACGATTTGATATTTCCAAACATTTAAAGCAAGTCGCTACTCATTGCAAGAGTTTGAAATCTTATCAACATTTTGCTGAATATCTGTGGAGTGTTTTCTGTATTATATAGAACCCCATCAGATTACTTGCTGGTTGGCAAGCAGGAGGTCATTCAGTTCGAGATACCTCTGACGTCCGAAACCACTGTACATCCGTTTGGGAAAATTATCAGCTAAGTTAATAACGATATCTTTGTAATTAATGTGACAAGTAACAACATGCCATTTAGGGAGAAATCTCTTGCAATTCATATGGGTGGAAACATAATTGCTATAGCTTAACAGGTCTGAGCACATAGTTATAAAGAGCAAAAAGGCATTAACACTTGTTCACGCCTTACAAAAATATAAAAAACTCTTCTCTTTCGTCCTGAAAAACAAACTTGTACAAATGCCGGTATTTCCAGTTGTTGATCACAGCAGTAATAAACTGCAAGGTCCTTCTCAGGAAAGCTGACTTCTTTTGAACTGGTGATAAATGCCTAGGTACGATACATCTGTGGCGTTCGAGCTTTCAATAATATTTAGTACCTACGGTTTATCAGTTCTGGATGTCAAACTAATTGCTGTCTTACGTGGATCTTCCTGATTTCACAGTCACTTAAGGACATTTCACAGTCAATTAAGGATATACGTCATGTCAGGTATGGAGGGAACAATATGGTGCACCACAAAGTTTTTCTGTGTACGTGTAGACAAGTGCACAGATTTCCATACACACTGTGTCCTCTGCCATCTTATCAACTTATACAGGCCCTCCTAAATCTCCTTGACCTCGACTTTGTCGTCTGAAAAACGCAACAGCCACAGTTGTTCCATCAGAGCGAGTTCCTTTCGATTCCACTCCATCAATCGGCCACTCTCTCGAGGTCTTTTTAGTAGAAGAAGCCTGCACATGTTATGATCTCTCTCAGAATATCAGGGAAGTGAGTAACATCTCCAGCAGTTAATAATATATCTACTGAAACAATAGTAACGTCTGCCTTTATCCTGTACTCACCTCTTACCCTATTATAGCTATGTACTTTTCCCTCCCACCTTACCTCATTTCCAAAAGCCCTTCGTAGATGCAGTCTATGTAAATTTATCTCTCTCTCTCTCTCTCTCTCTCTCTCTCTCTCTCTCAGAGTTCTCCGTGTCAGTAATTATCTTCTGTACACACATCATAAGTTCATTTGTTACATTATTGTAATATTTGCGAATGAGCCCAGTACGACTATGCAGAGTACTTAGACGCGGGAATTTGCGTTCCTTTGCACACAACCGACCACCGTCTCATCCCCTGCCACCATTGTCATGATATGGAGGAGCACGTGGTCAGTACACCATTCTCCCTGTCGTTGATGAGTTTCTCGACCTTGTAACCGCTAGTAATTGGACGATCAAGTCATCAGTTGGCCTCATAGGGCAGACTACACCATGTACCAGTCCTCCCACTACGGAAAAACCTCTCGAGATATCACGAATCGAACCTGGGTCTCTCCTCCCCCCAATGCAGTGAACCGCACCGACCACTCTGCGCAGAAGGTGGAATTTTATGGTCTAATTTCTGCCAATTTCATACCATTTTTGACGTGGCCAATCCATTTCATCGCGTCCGTTATGGCTTTACTCCTGTTGGCAAACAATTCGATTATTTGTTTTGTAAATGTAGCTGCATCTTATGTCCGGAGGCGGTACTTCGGCTGGTTGATTTTCAATCATAAAATATCGTGCAGACTTTTTTCCCAAGGGCATGTGCGCTCGTTGGACAGTAGTCAGTTGCTGACAACTGTCCAAGGAGTCCACATGCCCGTGAGAAAAAAAATCTTCACCATACCAGTTGACAGTGCTGCAGTGGTTTCTAACGCGAGGGTTACTCGATTTATCAGGGCTGAAGATGGCATAATGTAATGCCAAAACTGGTTGCCTAAATAACAGCTGTTGATATTTTATTATTGGGAATTTGTTTCGTAAGTGTCTGGGTTCATTCACTTATTGTTTCCGTATAAAGTTAGCATGCGTTTTCTGATGTCACTATGGATATTTGCGTATTGTTTCATTTCCTGTTCGCCTCAGAGTCTGTATTATTTGTGAATAAGTCTAGCACCTGGAGTTTTTCCTACCGATTTTGCTTTCCTTTTTCTCATTGTTGTCAGTGTCTGCTTTTCTGTTCAAAATTTGTGTTTCTAGTACATAGAGGCATTCTCATTACTTGAGGTAGTATAAGGTCTTAGTTTTGTATGCTTTGAGATGCATTTTTGTAGATATTTTGGTTAAATCGATTTGCAGTTTTCAGTTTTTGAGATCGAATTTCGTTTCCTTTTGCTTCGAATCCATTTTCCTTAACAGTTTCAACGAGATATTTAAGTTGTTTAAGTCGTTTCATTTTGTCACATTTCGTCTCCATAAATTTCACTGTTTGTGTGTTGCTGCTCATGTACTCTGTTTTTCGAAAAGATATCTAGATACCAACTTATTCTGCATTTTATTTCAAGAGTTCAGTACGATTTTCGGCTGATGAAATGTCGCAAGTTATGATAGCTAAAATGTATGCACATGCTACAGGTAAGTTGCCTCTGCCCAAAGTGATTGCTTGGTGAATTTTCAAGAGTGATTTCTGTATTCACCATTCTTGTATCTCTTTCTCAAAGATGCAACTGAAAAGTAGTGGTCACTGCCGATCTCCATGTACTACTCGTATTTTGATGTCGAAAAAATCTGATATTTTCCCCATAAATTTAACCTTGGACGTTGTGTCTGTCGGTGTCTGTTTTATGATTGGAAGCGTTTTCAGATCTAAACCTTATTTTTGAAGTATTTGAAAGAGTGATCCATAGTATTATGAGTCACAGCCGTTTTTGAAACCAACAAATGTGCAGACTAAATTTTTGCGACAAGTTCTCTGATGCCTTAGGATTATCAAATGGTTGAACATCTGACACGAACTGCCTGATCCGAATCCTATTTATTATTATTATAATTATTATTGTTATTAGCAGAAGCAACAGTCTCTGTAGCATTACATACTTTCAAATATTATTTCAAATCCTTTTAATGATATTACTGCCATGTTATTACATGTCGCAAATCACTGGACCGTGAAAGGTATGTGCTGAGATTCTATCAGGATAGAGCCAGTGAAAAATGTCGATAGTTCCCAACTGCAAGGTTGGACGAGTAGTACATCTTCGAGTAGTAAGATCTTTGACAGCTAACAGAGCTAGGTGCACGCGGTAAAAGTTTGAGTAGTGGTGAGGAGATGAGCAGAGACAGCAGACGTGTTTCGAGTCGGAGCTAGATGCCTGCAGGAGGCAGCCGGGTCGTGACAGCATCAAACTAAGAATTGGCGCTACGCACATAGTAAGCTATATATTGAGCGAAACTCGGCATATACCTGGGGAAACTAGAAAGAATAATTAATAAAATAGGTTTTCTTTGGTTAAATAATGTCTAAAAGCTAGATAGAAATCCCATTGTTGATGCAATAAGCGTTTTGTGAAACTTTCTCGTAAATCCATGCTAAGAAGTTTTTTTTAGTTTTTCACATGTGCCTAAAAAAGTTTGAACAATAAATATTTTTTAGATAAAATTAGAGTTTCATCTCACACCTTATGTCGTTCTCCGCATCCTGTGCTTGCATTGAACCAAAAGGTACATTAAAGTAAAGTTCCCATGAGTAAAGCTAATAATTTCATTTATCAGAGTAAAATAATCTATATGCCATTGCACAGTTGGCAAATTATTCAGATCAGGACAGAATTTTTATTAAGTAACAAACAGGGCCAAAATGAGTCAAGTTATCTAGAATGACAATTTTATGCCATTGCACTACGGCTGAGTTGAATATATGTTTTATTATCGGCTAAACGGGAAGGAGGGCACGAGCTAAGTCCACAGATGCAGTCAGATGCAGGTTGGTGACTTTCATTTATTTTTACCACTAAACTTTCATGCAGTCAGATGTGTATTTTGAGTATTAATTTTCCAACAATATTTTCATGCAGTCAGATAAAGTTCCGTTCAGTTAAATACGCAGTCAGATGCAAGTTTTATTAAAGACTAAAGCAGTCACATGCAGTTCAGTCTAGTTTAAATACAGAAATTTTATAAACAACATTTTCAACCGATTTCCCTTACTGTCAGGCAATAATTGCTCTTGGAGTGAGAACCACCTACCTTTTATAGTTCAGGAGATATGACGTCATAAGCAGATGTCGAAAACTGCACCAAGTTTTAATATATTTACTCTTTACTGTTAAGACACTCCTAGAGTCGAGTGAGATAAAGGAAATCCCTCGTAGCTGCCAGCGCATTTGACAGCTTTCAATTGCTAAATGCAAGTGGCTATAAGCGAAAATGATAGCTATCTATAAAGCTTTGAAGAGGCGTTGCCATAGAGACATTTACTAAGTCGCGTTGTAGATACGTGAAGCAGGTGTACTTATACATTTGTACATTGTGCATATTTCTTTGTACGAGTGTTTCATAATCTCTAAAGTGTTTTCACGAATACACGGGAATGAAATTTTTTCGATATTACACTGAAAACACAGTTTATTTTTTTTCGTTTCTAATAGAAAATTGACAAAATGAATACTCCAGTTTGTCAGCTGGTAAATACACACATCAAAAAAAGTTTTGCATCACCTCGGTTCCGCGAGTTCCGGAACCTGTAAAGAAAATTGGAATAGAGATCAACATAAACATCATTTCCGCCCTTTTTATTGCTCAAGAAAACCACACATTGCATTTTGTACTACCAACAGCGAGACCTTCAGAGGTGGTGGTCTACACACTGGCACATCTAATACCCAGTAGCACGTCCTGTTGCATCGAAGCATGCCTGTAATCGTCGTGGCATACTATCCACAAGTTCACCAAGGCACTGTTGGTCCAGATTGTCCCAGTTCTCAACGACGATTTGGCGTAGATCCCTCAGACTGGTTGGTGGGTCACATCGTGCGTAAACAGCCCTTTTCAATCTCTCTAGTCGAGCGATGTCCTTATCCTGAAGGAAGTCATTCGCAAGATAAGGGCGCGAATTGTCGTCCATGAAGACAACCGCCTCGCCAATATGCTGCCGATATGGTTGCACTATCGGTCGGAGTATTGTATTCACGCATCGTACAGCCGTTACGGCGCCTTCCACGACCACCAGCGGAGTACGTCGGTCACGCGTAATACCCAAAACAGCAGGGAATCTCCACCTTGCTGCACTCGCTGGACAGTGTGTCTAAGGCGTTCAACCCGACCCGGATGCCTCCAAACACGTCTCCGACGATTGTCTGGTTGAAGGCATATGCGACACTCATCGGTGAAGATAACGTGATGCCAATCCGGAGCGGTCCATTCGGCATGTTGTTGGGCCCATCTGTACAGCGCTGCATGATGTCGTGATTGCAATGATGGACCTCACCATGGACTTCGGGAGTAAAGTTGCGCATCATGCAGCCTATTGCGCACAGTTTGAGTCATGACACGACGTCCTGTGGCTCCACGAAAAGCATTATTCAACATGGTGGCGTTGCTGTCAGGGTTCCTCCGACCCATGATCCGTAGGTAGCTGTCATCCACTGCAGTAGTAGCCCTTGGGCGGCCTGAGCGAAGCATGTCATCGACAGTTCCTGTCTCTCTGTATCTCCTCCATGTTTGAAAAACATCACTTTGGTTCACTACAAGACGCCTGGACACTTCTCTTATTGAGAGCCCTTCCTGGCACAAAGTGACAATGCGGACGCGATTGAACCGCGGTATTGACCGTCGAGGAATGGTTGAACTACAGACGAGCCATGTACCTCCTTCCTGGTGGAATGACTGGAATTGATCAGCTGTACGACCTCCTCCGTCTAATAGGCGTTGGTCATTTATGTTTGTTTACATCTTTGGGCGGGTTTAGTGACATCTGTGAAAAGTCAAAGGGACTGTGTCTGTGATACAATATCACCAGTCAACGTCTATCTTCAGGAGTTCTGGGAACCGGGGTGATGCTGTTTTTGATGTGTGTACATTAAAAGAAAATAATTCCGTTAAAATTTGTCCAACGTCCAGCTTAGTATAGACAGATGCACAACAACTAGAAGACAGTAAACTGTGGCACGTAGGGTAATGCCATACGGCACGTGTTCACTGCGGAATTCCGGCACTTACAGCCGCATAGCAAACACCCGTAAAGAACCGGCCGGCCAGATGCGCAATGCAGTGGAGACGGGTGGCCGGCCAATACGAACAATGAGTCCAGAGGAGCCTTTACGTCCAGAAATTGGCGGGTGTGAGCGTGCTCCGCTAATTGCAAGGCACCATAGGCCCCCGGCTCGCCTGCACTTCGCTTGTAATTAGGCGGCGCTGTCCTCCTGCTGGTCCACCGTCTTGCTTACCACGCGATTCACTGAGCGCCGACGAGGGCGGCGTTGCAGAATACCGACGACTCTTCACTAGCGACACAACTTTCTCGAGCACTGTCAAGCCTCACCAGTCAGACAGACTGGGATTAAAATATTATACACATCTCGTCAAAAGAATCATAAGATTAATACGTCGCGACCTCTACTCTTCGACCGAGCGATGTGACGCGGTGTTTGGCACACTGGACTCGCATACGCGAGGACTACGGTTCAAACACGCTTCCGGTCATCCTGATTTAGATTTTCCATGATTTCCCTAAATCGCTTCAGGTAAATGTCGAGATGGTTGCTTTAGAAGGGCACGGTAGATTTCCTTACCCATCCTTCCCTAATCCGATGGGACTGATAACGTCGCTGTTTGGTCCCCTCCCAAAAACCAACGAACCAACCAATCTACCCTTGGCCTGTAAGACGGCTTGAATTCTGCTGGGAGCACTTTCAGTGAGAGTCAATGTCTGTGGAGGAATAGCAGGCCATTTATCTTCAAGAGCCGAACCCAGGGAAGATAACGATGTTGAATCCTTCGTTCTGCGGCGAAGCCAACGTTCTAACTCGTACCAAAGGCGGTGCACCAATTTCAGACCGGGTCTCCGGGCAAGTCATTCCATTTCAGAAATGTTAATTTCCACGAATCGGTGCTTCACAGAAGGTACTTTATGACAGGGCGCTTGTCGTACTGATAAAACAATAATGGCCACCGAATTGTCCCTCTACTGTACACAGTACACAATCTTGCAAAATGTGTTCATATCCTTTTTCATTTAGCATTTTCTTAAGAAAATTAAAAGGAACACGCTCTGACCATCGTAACAGTACCTCTTCCATACTTCAATGTTGGCACTGTACATCATGACAGGTAATATTCTCCAGGGGTTGGCCAAACGTTAACCGATCTGATTGCCATAAAGTAAAGGTGTATTAATCACTACACATTTCAGGCTCCCAATCATTCATTCTAAATTTACATACGAGCCCTAATCTGTCTTATCTTTGTGGTCTTTCCGCGAATTGTAAGTTGGCGGCAGTAAAATTGTACTGCAGTCAGCCTCAAATGCTGATTCTCTTAATTTCCTCGTAGCGATTCACGAAAAGAACGGCTCCTTTCCTCTAGAGACTCCCACCCGAGTTCCTGAAGCATTTCCGTAACACTCGCGTGATGATGAAACCTACCAGTAACAAATCTAGCAGCCCGCCTCTGAATTGCTTCTATGTCCTCCTTCAATCCGACCTGATAGGGAACCCAAACGCTCGAGTAGTACTCAAGAATAGGTCGTATTAGTGTTTTATAAGCGGTCTCCTTTACAGATGAACCACATCTTCCCAAAATTCTACCAATTAACCGAAGACGACTATCCGCCTTCCCCACAACTACCATTACATGCTTGTCCCACTTCATATCGCTCTGCAATGTTACGCCCAAATATTTAATCGACGTGACTCTGTCAAGCGCTACACTACTAATGGAGTATTCAAACATTACGGGATTCTTTTTCCCCATTCATCGGCATTAATTTACATTTATCTATATTTAAAGTTAGCTGGCATTCTTTACACCAATCACAAATCCTGTCCAAGTCATCTTGTATCCTCCTACAGTCACTCAACGAAAACACCTTCCCGTACACCACAGCATCATCAGCAAACAGCCGCACATTGCTATCCACCCTATCCAAAAGATCATTTATGTAGATAGAAAACAACAGCGGACCTACCCCACTTCCCTGGGGCACTCCAGATGATACCCTCACCATCATTGTCCAGTGGCGCCGCTGTTTACACCACCTCAAGCGTCGTTTAGGATCATCGTACCCCATTCTTTTTAACACACTAAGTACAGTCATTAGTCTAGATGGAGTGCTGGTAACACTTTGAAACTCACGAGTGATTTATTCCCCTGACTGCATACGTTTTTTACCACCGCCCTCCGCTATGCTCCATGGTCCCCATCCTTCAGTATATGAGGTCTTCCTGGTCTTTGTTCAGCTCTGATTGTTCTCCTGCTTTTCCACTTCACAATCACAGCTTTGGCAGCTTTAGAAGGGTTGAAATGTCTCTGATGGTTTTGTTACTCAGGCCATATCCAATGAAAACTCCATATTCTAAGTTACCGCGCTCTCGTGACTTAGCCACTCTGCCGTTACTGCTTCTCTACTGATTTCGCAGTAGTCCACGCCTGCTCTTATATGGCAGCTCCTCCCCTCGTGACATTTAGTGGTGAATTCGGCATTACAAAGCTGTGTCACGATACCTTTTTTTTCTCACACACGGTAATCGACGATATCCACGGGTTTGTTAGCCTAGACAGAGCGTTCGACAATAAAGTGTGGTTGAAAAGGTGCCATCATCGCTGTGGTGCACAATAGAATACCGTTAATAATATAAATATGTTTCCTGTATCGATCGCAACGCATTTTACTAACATACGAAGCGTATTCGGAAATTAAGGTCCGATTTGGCGCGAAATGGAAACCAGTGTGAAAATCCGTTGGAACGTGGCACATACACTACTGGCCATTAATATTGCTACACCACGAAGATGACGTGCTACAGACGCGAAATTTAACCAACAGGAAGAAGATGCTGTGATATGCAAATGATTAGCGTTTCAGAGGTTATAGACAATGTTGGCGCTGCTGGCGACACCTACAACGTAGTGACATGAGGGAAGTTTCCAACCGATTTCTCATACACAAACAGCAGTTGACCGGCGTTGCCTAGTGAAACGTTGTTGTGATGCCTCGTGTAAGGAGCAGAAATGCGTACCATCACGTTTCCGACTTTGATAAAGGTCGGATTGTAGCCTATCGAGATTGCGGTTTATCGTATCGCGACATTACCGCTCGCGTTGGTCGAGATCCAACGACTGTTAGCAGAATATGGATTCGGTGGGTTCAGAAGAGTAATACGGAACGCCGTGCTGGATCCCAACGGCCTCGTATCACTAGCAGTCGAGATGACTGGCATCTTATCCGGATTGTGCAGCCATGTCTCGATCAATGAGTCAACAGTTGGGGACGTTTGCAAGACAACAACCATCTGCACGAACAGTTCGACGACGTTCGCAGCAGCATGGACTATCAGCTCGGAGACAGTGGCTGCAGTTACGCTTGACGCTGCATCACAGACAGGAGCGCTTGCGATGGTGTACTCAACGACGAACCTGGGTGCACGAATGGCAAAACATTTTTTCGGATGAATCCAGGTTCTGTTTACAGCATCATGATGGTCGCATCCGTGTTTGTCGACATCACGGTGAACGCACATTGGAAGCGTGTATTCGTCATCGCCATACTGGCGTATCACCCAGCGTGATGGTATGGGGTGCCATTGATTACACGTCTCGGTCACCTCTTGTTCGCATTGAGGGCACTTTGAACAGTGGACGTTACATTTCAGTTGTGTTACAACCCGTGGCTCTACCCTTCATTCGATCCCTGCGAAACCCTACATTCCAGCAGGATAATGCACGACAGCATGTTGAAGCCCTGTACGGGCCTTTCTGAATACAGAAAATGTTCGACTGCTGCCCTGGCCAGCACATTCTCCATATCTCTCACGAATTGAAAACGTCTAGTCAGTAGTGGCCGAGCAACTGGCTCCTCACAATACGCCAGTCACTACTCTTGATGAACTGTGGTATCGTGTGGAAGCTGCATGGGCAGCTGAACCTGTACAAGCCATCCAAGCTCTGTTTGACTCAATGCCCAGGCGTATCAAGGCCGTTATTACGGCCAGAGGTTGTTGTTCTGGGTACTGATTTCTCAGGATCTATGCACCCAAATTGCGTGAAAATGTATTCACATGTCAGTTCTAGTATAATATATTTTTCCAATGACTACCCGTTTATCATCTGCATTTCTTCTTGGTGTAGCAATTTGAATGGCCAGTAGTGTATAAATATTTCTGTATCGATCACTGTGCATTTTACAAACTTACGAGGCTTATTCAGAAAGTAAGGTCAGATTTGGCACGAAATGGTACTGCCCTTAATTGGCTCCCTCCGATGGTGATCTTTGCTCACATGAGCCCTGGCTACGAAGGAAACATTTTGGAGCAAACAACAAAAGGCAGACCAGCGTAGAGAATTGGAGCAAAGCACAGGCGGATGCTTTCTGTGCCGAGGATACTGGAATGTTTGTACAACGCTGCGACAAATGTCTAAGTCGGAGTGGCGACTGTTTACAGAGGTAGTTGGAAGGTGTGGCTAACTGAAGCGAATGAAAAAAATTTTGATTTTCACTGTGATTTTCATTTTGCGACCGATCTAACCTTACATTCCAAGCAGCCCTCGTATGACTGCTTTCAGTGAATTACGCACTAGCATCAGATATGAAATGCTTGGGTACGAATGTAAACTGCAATCTGCTGATTATGATGCCGCCGTTAACATCGTCGCAATATTCGTAGACAAGTATTTTATACCTGATGATAATACATAAGTTGTCGAAAGCAGTTACGTGTCAATAAAACACTTTGCGATCGTGACAGAAACTTTCTATATTACTAATTTAAGGTGGTGCAAAACATTTGAAATCCCAAGAAAAAACGATGCCATCTATAGGAAAAAACGGGTAATACACAATATCTACAGAAACAAAGAAGGAAAAATGTAACAAGTGAGAAGCGCACGGATTAATAGGGGAGTAAGGCAGGAACACCTCTTCTGTTCAACTAGTATACCGCGAATACAATTAAGGAAATAAAAGAAAGGTTTAGAAATGGGATTAAAATGCATTGTGAATCGCTTCTGCTATTCGTATAGACTCATTTCACAAGCACGCAACTTGTCACTCCACTCTTTTCCAAAAAGAACGTGCTTTTAAAATTCGATACCATGCGCTCGCCGCTAGGAGCGTCACTGAATAACGTACGCGTCACATATCCTACGCGAGTCAGGAGCTTCGGCTTGCGTGAACCAATCGGTTGCATGAACAGGAGCAGTATGCGCTAATTACGTGCTGCAGAAAACTCATTCGATTTACAGGTGCTCCCCTGTAACGAATGAAGCAATTTATACCAAACTGGGCACATTGGAACATGGAAAAAAAATTACTGTCGCATCAAGACCCTCTAGCACCTCTAGACCTGTGTGTGTGTGTGTGTGTGTGTGCGGGGGGGGGGGGGGGGGGGCAGTGAGATAAAAGCGTAACTAATGGACATCTGAAGCATTTTGAACCCAATCTGGTATACACCTCATCTACTACGTTTTCATAAACTCGCTCTCTTGTGTGTCTAATTTTCTGTTCGGTTCAAATACTGAAACTGATTTTATTTTAAATTCCCGAGAGACTTGAAACTTTCAACGTATTTCAGAAATGGATGATAATGCAATATTAACTACCTTTTCTGTCTGGTGGATGGCGGATGGTACTTTAAGTACTACCACCAATTTACTATTTTCCAGTTTCATTCGTGAGTGGTTTGCAGGAAGAACCATTGCTAGTAAACCTCCGCGTGAAATTGTATCTCTTTAATTTTTAGATTCAATGTCCTTTCACGAAATGTACGTAGGAGAAAGCAATATACTAGTTGACAAGTAAATAGAAACTGAAATAAACCTGAAATTTACCGCATGTCTCTGTTCTTATCGTATCAAGATGTCTGAGATCGATTGGAAAATTTCACACACATACAACACTAGTAAGAAAAAAAAAATTATTTAAATAAAAATAAAATTTTAGTGTTACACGCTTTTAGATCACACTAAAAAGTATAAAATTACTTCTCACAGCCCCAGTATAGGTTCCTAATCCCATACAAATTGTTCTGAAAATTTGTGATTGAATTTATAATACCCATGAAAATACATGTAAGCTTTATAACGAAAAACGTAGAGTGCACGCAATACAAACTGATGCACGGATAGTTCATCTCCTATTATATATTGAATCTTAATCTGAGGAAGAAATTTCTGAGAATGTGCGTCAGGAACACGGCATTGTATGGAAGCTCATCACATTCTATAGAAAAGGGAAAAGAAGACGATCCAAGTCTCTGAGAGCTGCTATCACATAAGTATACTGATACATATTATATATAAAAAGGGAGGTATGCATATGTGTGTGTGTGTGTGTGTGTGTGTGTGTGTGTGTGTGTGAGAGAGAGAGAGAGAGAGAGAGAGAGAGAGAGAGAGAGAGGGAGAGAGAGAGGGGGGGGGGAGGGTTGCGCATCATCTCCTTAAACACAGGATCGATTTTAACCAAATATGGTATGAATACTACAACTTGTCTGGAAAGAAGTACTGCAGTAGTAAAAAGGGTTGGTAACACCTGACATATAGGCTGCCCTGCACGATAGGTAATAGTGCGTGTTGTATTGGATGTATTTCTGTTGGTATGGGGGTGGATGGGCAATGGCTGAGCAGAGAGAGGAGGGGGGCGGGAGCTGGACAGAGAAAGGAGGAGAAGCTGATGGACAGGTAGTGGGAGTAGGAGATGGGCAGACAGAGGGAGGACGAGTTGGACAGACAGGAGGGAATGGGGAAACAGAAAGGGGTAAAGTGAGGAGGAGATGGACAGGGGGATGAGAGTAAGAAATAGATGGAAAGAGGGAGCGAGGGAGGGAGGGAGGGAGGGAGGGAGGGAAGTGGAGGAGGAGGAGGACAGAGAGGAGAGAGAAGGAGATGTATGATATATGTCATACAGGTACGCAGGCAAAGCAGTGGGTAAAAAGCCAATAATAAAATCACACACTAAAGCAACTAGTGTCACCTGTCGGCAGGAATTTACGTCTTTGTATAAATTTTTTATCCAAACTCTTATATGACGTCCAGGTTAGGCACACGTTTTGATACTGGAACTGAATCTTGTTTTTCAAGTTATAAGGTTTTCAGTGAGTTTTCTATTAAAAATATTTTATAATTTTTTAACTTTTCAATTTTTCATCTCTTGCTGCTTGTTGCTGTTTAATAATGGCTATCACTCATATGTACCTCTAATCTTCATTATAAATGTCTAATGATGGCAACAGCAGAAACAGCGAAATAAATGAAGACATTTTAATAACAGATCGGTTTCATTCGAAAAATATAGACTAAGATAGTAGTAGACAATTTGTTGGTTAGCGGTCCACCTACATTGAGGTCATAATAGACGAAGCACGAACTTGGTTTGATTAAGTTTGGGGCCGGAATTGGACGACGGATGGAACCAGCACGGTATTCTCAAAGAATTACTTACAGAAACAGTTAACATCTGTATCTGAAATAGAATCTGAAAGTTATTATGTCACTATTTCGTAATACCAGTCCAGTCTATTAATGCAGTACCTATCTACGTCCAAACGCTCTACAGCGCATAGCGATTAGCGTATGTTACCAACATTTTCGATTTTCTAAGCTACTCTATCCATAAAAGTTCGTAGACTTCCATGGCCAGTGACATTTTGAGTAAAATAAATTTGGGTGTTAGGCCGCGTTATTGTAAAACACTAAAGCAACTAAACAGCTGACGTATGGACCGACTTCCTGCGGTCCTCTTCAGGGCGGTTCACAATGATGCGGCATAATACCCAAAATTATTCTTTTCTACAACTGTGTGGAGCCAGGGAATAAGCACGAGTCCTCCCCTCTCCTATTATCAGTAGCGCTACAGGAGGTACACGATAGAGGCAGCAGAATCATCACAATCTTTCTCGAATACCGGTTATCTGACTTCACTCGATAAAATCAAAGAGAGAATAATTACAATTCTCTGCCACAGAGCTATTTCCGATCTCTGTTATATTTTTGTGTGTGTTGTTCCCGCTTATTATGGTCTTCACAAAGCGGCTCTGAATTCGTTAGATATCTTTTCAATTGGTTCAAATGGCTCAAATAGCTCTAAGCACTATGGGACTTAACATCTGAGGTCATCAGTCCCCTAGACTTAGAACTACGTAAACCTAACTAACCTGAGGACATCACACACATCCATGCCCGAGGCAGGATTCGAACCTGCGACCGTAACACCGCGCGGTTCCGGACTGAAGCGCCTAGAACCGCTCGGTCACAGCGGCCGGCTAGATATCTTTTGTAATGTCTATTTGATAAGGATTCCATACACTGGACCAATATTCTAGAATTGGTCATCCCAGCGACTTGAACGCGATTTCCTACAGCGATGCACTGCAGTTTCCTAGAATCCTTCCGCACTCCAGTTTCCCGAAACCTTTCCAACAACTCGATTTTCCCTTACATCGACTTTACGTATTAGTGCTAATTCATATCAGTGCTTTTTATTACCAATAACGTTTTAAAAATTAATTTTTAACAATACGTGAAGCATATTTGTTATTATTGAATGTAATCCTTAAGCATAAGGCTCTTAAAAGTATTTACTGCGATTGAAATTCAGAAATTTTGCCATTTTCAGTGACAGTGGGAAGTCAAAGCTCACTGCTCTCTGTGACTGAAAATCACAAAACGTCGAAATTGCAATTACAATAAATATTTTTAAGAGCCATATGCGGAATGAGTACATTCGATAATTACGTTAAGGCTGTGACTCCAGTCCTCATCAAAATTCTTAAATCTTGCTATAGTGTACTACCTGTAATGAAGTGTATGATAAAGTCCTTTCTTATGTGTTACTAATCAGCCGATGGAAACTGCATACTTGAGCCAAACGTTACCTAAACAGGACAGGTGTTCGTCCGGAAGAAACTATGGCGTAACTCATAACAATAAATACGAGTCTGAATGAACAACTAATGTCTAGGTTTCATTAATATCTATATTAAGTCCTTCCGTTTTAGGGTTTTACACGGGGTGGTTAAGACAAGACAGGCCAGGAAAGTGTTCGCGGCAGATCGTTACGATGTAATGTTAACAGCTAGCAGGACAGATCTCGAACACCGGAAAACAACGTTCAAGTGAAAGACAATTTACAAGAAAATCAGAAAAATCGCTCTATCCGTTACTCGTGCAAATACGAGTTGAAAGGAAATCGTATCTGCACTTTAGCTATTAGCACCAGCACCTCTGCCATCATAAATATTCTGTTGTACTTAACTTAGTTACCACACCAGCTTCGGACGTTAATTTCCGAATGGAGAGGTCATGACACATGACATCTGCCACCTCAGCTTTTACTTTACAAGGTAATGCTTAGTTCAGCCCTGACCGGGTAAGTAAACTCACAGATGACGTGTCACTGTGCATCAAAAAATCATCATCGTCACAATGAACAGCTGTTGAATGATGTTATGATTGGTGCTTGGTGGGCAAGTTCGGGGCCAGCTGTATATTTGATAACCGGTAATAAGGAGCAAGAAATAACCGGTCAAATTAACGGCTTAAAAAATATTTTTTACGTTGCACACTAATTTTCTCAGTGAGTCTTACATTCGGAAGGAAAGCTCAAAAAAAGGTCCAGAGCACTAAAAAATTCTATTTTACTTCTTTCCAGTTCGAAACATTGCTTTGGAGCGGCACCTGCCTTTCTCTTAGTCTTCCAAAGAATAAGGTATATGGCGGAAAGAATAAATCCCTTAGATGCCCTCGTACCCTTGAGACTTTTCTGTGCAAACTTCACTAACTCATCGTGTCTGGCTTTGCTCCGTTTGTCGCGCCTTGTAAGGATAGGCAACACGCGAATCACTGTTACAACAGGAATTGCAGCCGGTGAAGGCAGTTGGCTGCGACCAGTGTAGAAACGCACATCAGTATTGTGTTGCTTGATTCGATAAATTAAACCGAACGAAAATATAGATGGAAGAAAAGGCGAGACTATGACATATAATGATACAAAAAGAGTGAAATGGGGTGGCATTGCTCTTTGGGCAAGACCGATAATGATATTACAAAAGAAAAAGAGACATTCATACAAGTAATGCCACCTCTAGTATCAGTCACTACTAACGAAAAGATAGCGGGTGTCGTATTAGCGTCACACAAAGGTCATAGCGACAATTCTATTAGAGTCGTAGTTATGTTATGATGAATTTCGAAGTAGCAAATACAATTATCTGAACGACTGAGTAACTATATGAATACAGTTCGTGTATGTATTATTTACTTCGTTCTATGATTAGCGTGGAATTTGGCCTACTAACCGGAGCGCCGGCATAATGAGATCGTAATAAATTTATGAGTTCGTGAGGCGGAATGTGATCTCCCTCATGTAGATTTTATGACTAACTTCTGATGTGTTCACGTATTTATGAGCCATTTAATAAAGCTCTCTGATATATGTGTTTGACGTATCTAAATCTATATTCGTACTCCACAGGCAACCGTAGAGTGTATGGCGGGGGGGGGGGGTATTTTATGTTATTTCTAGACAGTCTCTGGCATGTTCTACTGAAATGGAGCGATCGAAAAATTATTGCATTGATACCTATGTGCAACTCATAACTTGCTTATTTTGGTATTATAATCCTAAAAGTTGAGATGAACGATGAAGATTAGAAAATAATTGCACTATGTCACAAATGCTGGTTGTCTAAATTTCCTCAATAGCCTACCCCTCCAAGGATCCTCATCTAAGCTCAAGAATCATTTTTGTAACAGTTTCATAGTGGTAAGAAATTTAGCAGCACGCCTCTAAGTGCTTCTATGTCTTCTTATAATCCGACAAATTTGTGGTTTCCAAACATTCAAACAGTACTGAAAAAGTTGGGCACATAAGTGTTCTGTAATCTTTACAATTCCCTAAAACTCTCACAATAAACCGCAATCTGCCATTCGCCTTACGTGCTCGTTCTATCGCTTTTTAAGACTAATTTAATATGACTGAGCTATCGTCGGTGAAAGTGAGGAAGAATTGAAGAACTTTTGCATAGACGGATTAAGCTTCGAAGCACAGAATATGGATTGAAAGTAAATCGAAAAAAGACGAAACCAATTAGGAGTAGGTGAAATGATACTAGCGATCAAATTCGGGGACCACGAAGTAAACCAACTTAAGGAAGTAAAATGCCTCTAAGCACTATGGGACTCAACATCTGAGGTTATCAGTCCCCTAGACTTAGAACTACTTAAACCTAACTAAGCTAAGGACATCACAAACAGCCATGCACGAGGCAGGATTCGAACCTGCGACCGAAGAAGCAGCGAGGTTCCGGACTGAAGCGCCTAGAACCGCTCGGCCTCAGCAGCCGGCATTTAAGGAATTTTGCTACCTCTGAAGGAAAATTATTCATGATGAATGAAGCAAGGAGGACATAAGAAGCAAAGAAGTACAGACAAAGGGGGCATTCTTCGCCAATAGATAACTACTAGTATGAAACATTGGCCTCAATATGAAGAAGAAATTTTTGAGGCTGTACGTCTGGAGAACCGCATCTTGTGAAAGTGAATCGTGGGCTCTGGGAGAACTGGATATGGAGAGAATCCAAGCGTTTGAGATATTCTATAAAATGATGTTAAAAATAAGATGGGCTGATATGTCGAGATTCTTCGCAGAATCGGTGCGGAGAGGAATCTGTGGAAGACATTGATGGAAAGAAGGGACAGGCTGACAGGATATGTATTAACACACCAAGGAATTACTTCCGTGGGACTAGAGAGAACTGTAGAGGGTAAAAACTGCGGGTGGATATATCCAATAAATTTATAAAGAACATCTTCTGTACACTGTGAGCTGCACTTAAATGTGTAGTAGCCAGTCTGGTATTCGGGTGTATAATCCATCGCATCGTCAGTGGCATCAGATATAGAGGAACAAACTACAGTATGTGCTTGTACATCAATTTCTACAAGTCAATAATATACATAATAGAAGGAACATATTTGAAACCCACCTTACCCCACAGAACACAGGTTATCGTGTATATTACTGCTGAGGGATTGACTTCGCTGACATTCAGTGCTCGTTTAAGAGAGTGAAAGCATTCTGGAAACATCCCCCAGGCTGTGGCTAAGCCATGTCTCCGCAATATCCTTTCTTTCAGGAGTGCTAGTTCTGCAAGGTTCGCAGGAGAGCTTCTGTAAAGTTTGGAAGGTAGGAGACGAGGTACTGGCAGAAGTAAAGCTGTGAGTACCGGGCGTGAGTCGTGCTTCGGTAGCTCAGTTGGTAGAGCACTTGCCCGCGAAAGGCAAAGGTCCCGAGTTCGAGTCTCGGTCGGGCACACAGTGTTAATCTGCCAGGAAGTTTCAGAATGAAAGCAGTCTGCTAATGACATTAATAGAAACATCGCCATTCTTCAAAAAGCAGAAAAAAGTACATTATTAAATATTCAAGAAGAAATCGAAATATTCACATACATGACGAAGCACCTGGACAACACACTTAACGAGCAAAGTTATGGAATATGATGTGGGTGCAAAATTTCAACAGTGTGTTAATCGAGTAAGCTTAGTTCGAAGTCCCTCCATACCCCGCATGTGAAAATCTTTAATTTGACGTGATATGTTTAATTATTTTGTAATGTTGTTCCTTTTGCATATTTTACATTCATACATCAATTGACTATATATATATATATATATATATATATATATATATATATATATATATATATATACACTCCTGGAAATTGAAATAAGAACACCGTGAATTCATTGTCCCAGGAAGGGGAAACTTTATTGACACATTCCTGGGGTCAGATACATCACATGATCACACTGACAGAACCACAGGCACATAGACACAGGCAACAGAGCATGCACAATGTCGGCACTAGTACAGTGTATATCCACCTTTCGCAGCAATGCAGGCTGCTATTCTCCCATGGAGACGATCGTAGAGATGCTGGATGTAGTCCTGTGGAACGGCTTGCCATGCCATTTCCACCTGGCGCCTCAGTTGGACCAGCGTTCGTGCTGGACGTGCAGACCGCGTGAGACGACGCTTCATCCAGTCCCAAACATGCTCAATGGGGGACAGATCCGGAGATCTTGCTGGCCAGGGTAGTTGACTTACACCTTCTAGAGCACGTTGGGTGGCACGGGGTACATGCGGACGTGCATTGTCCTGTTGGAACAGCAAGTTCCCTTGCCGGTCTAGGAATGGTAGAATGATGGGTTCGATGACGGTTTGGATGTACCGTGCACTATTCAGTGTCCCCTCGATGATCACCAGTGGTGTACGGCCAGTGTAGGAGATCGCTCCCCACACCATGTTGCCGGGTGTTGGCCCTGTGTGCCTCGGTCGTATGCAGTCCTGATTGTGGCGCTCACCTGCACGGCGCCAAACACGCATACGACCATCATTGGCACCAAGGCAGAAGCGACTCTCATCGCTGAAGACGACACGTCTCCATTCGTCCCTCCATTCACGCCTGTCGCGACACCACTGGAGGCGGGCTGCACGATGTTGGGGCGTGAGCGGAAGACGGCCTAACGGTGTGCGGGACCGTAGCCCAGCTTCATGGAGACGGTTGCGAATGGCCCTCGCCGATACCCCAGGAGCAACAGTGTCCCTAATTTGCTGGGAAGTGGTGGTGCGGTCCCCTACGGCACTGCGTAGGATCCTACGGTCTTGGCGTGCATCCGTGCGTCGCTGCGGTCCGGTCCCAGGTCGACAGGCACGTGCACCTTCCGCCGACCACTGGCGACAACATCGATGTACTGTGGAGACCTCAAGCCCCACGTGTTGAGCAATTCGGCGGTACGTCCACCCGGCCTCCCGCATGCCCACTATACGCCCTCGCTCAAAGTCCGTCAACTGCACATACGGTTCACGTCCACGCTGTCGCGGCATGCTACCAGTGTTAAAGACTGCGATGGAGCTCCGTATGCCACGGCAAACTGGCTGACACTGACGGCGGCGGTGCACAAATGCTGCGCAGCTAGCGCCATTCGACGGCCAACACCGCGGTTCCTGGTGTGTCCGCTGTGCCGTGCGTGTGATCATTGCTTGTACAGCTCTCTCGCAGTGTCCGGAGCAAGTATGGTGGGTCTGACACACCGGTGTCAATGTGTTCTTTTTTCCATTTCCAGGAGTATATATATATATATATATATATATATATATATATATATATATATATATATATGTGTGTGTGTGTGTGTGTGTGTGTGTGTGTGTGTGATTGTCACACATTTATAATAACAAAAGATATTTACCTAGAGTCTTTGATCTGTCAGATCCATGTTTACACGATATGGTAGTGATGTCAGATTGTCAGATGTGATCAATAATTCTCACGGCCTAACATTTGACAGCAGTAGCATACTCGACAATCTGTGTATTGTGATGTAGCACGGATTTCATATTGTATGGCATTAATGTGAACATGGTGATGATTGCTTTCTAGAAACACATCAGATTGAACATCATGAAAAGTTACAGTATAACTGACATGCATGTCATTGGTGTAGAAGTGCATAACGTAGTTGGACTGCCGTTTCTGCTACTATGTCTTCAGTTGTCATGTTTTAAAAATTAGTGTATACAGTTGTTTGTTGCTCTGTATCAGATGACACATCCGAATACCGGTTGGGCTAATAAACAAGTTAAGTGCACCTCACGGTGTTTGTAAGATATCCTTTAACGAACATTTAGAAGCTGCGTAGCATTAAGCATTCATGATTTTGTATATAACAAATAATGGAGAACGTTCGATGGAAGTGCTACTTATAGGTGAAGAGGCTGGCACAAAGAAATTCTTGGAGGACCGCATCAAAGCAGTCAGAAGGCTGCCATTAAAACTGTATTAGAACACTGCAGGAGCCAAAGCTCAACTTTATCTTACAGTCATCCTCATTTAAAGCTGCTATTCGTCGGACCAAATAGACATCGGGTCCAAGCAATCTGGAACCTTCCTACAGCCATTGTGCGACGACACTTTTTCTTACACAACAGCGTCATTAGCAAACAGGCTCACATTGCTGCCTGCTTATCCTATAGACTGCTTATACACTTGGAGAAAAGAAGCTCTCGTGTTGCACTTCCTTGACGCAATCCTGACGTCACACTTAGCCTTTACCAGCTCCACAAAGGAATGTAACAATTTGAAGCTTCCTATCAGGGAACGGAGTACCTAAAACTTCAGGCAGTGTATAAAGCGGACGTCCATTAGCAATTTTGCGATGTGGCAGAATGCGGCCATCAAACACGCGTTGGCGCGACATCAGAAATTCCGGCCGGCGCCTCCGTTAACGGCACCCATCTGGCCTTTAATTGCTGCCACAAATGACCGAAGTTCCGGATCAAAAGGGAGTCGCGGAGGGGGGGGGGCGGCGTGGGAGAGCCACGTAGCTCACAGGTGGCCTACGTCGATACCCAGCGGACCTGGACCTCGTATGAACGTACTCCACCGTTCTGTGCAGCTTGCAGATGTGATCACTGTGAAGTAGTCGGTAAAATTATTGTAATATAGAACGATGGAGAGATCGACCAGCGCAAAACTATGGGAGACTTTGCCAGACACACAATGCGCGATTTCTATAAATATTATCAACACTAATAAGGTGACCGTCCGATCTCACTAACTTCATTCACTATGACAGGGTATGTAGGGCACGGATAGGACTTCAACAAATGTCAACAGAAGGACGTAATTCTCAACCGTTTTCTAGAAAATCGAGTTTGATCATTTTAAGTGTGCATATATACATTGTGTGGTCGCTAGTATTCATGGATTCTGCAGCCGAGTAAGTACGCGCTTGGTTTCATAAGCGTGAGGTCTGAGGATCGAATCGCGCTGGTGGTACTCTATCATTCCCACTTATCTGTAAGAACAAATTTATGATTCTGCAGCTTTCGATATCTACTGATTCATTTGTAAGTACGCTGTTTAGGTTTTTATGTTGGTAACGCCACGTAGCCCTCTATATGAAAATCACTGACTGTGCCGTGTGTAGTCTGTGGCTGGTTTGCAGTGTTGCAATATTTGCTATTGTAGTGTTGGGCAGTTGGATGTGAACAGCGCGTAGCATTGCGCAGTTGGAGGTGAGCCACCAGCAGTGGTGAATGTGGGGAGAGAGAGAGAGAGAAGAATTTTGAGAGCGGACGATCTGGACGTGTGTCCATCAGAAAGAGTATGGCTCAAATGGTTCAAATGGCTCTGAGCACTATGGGACTCAACTGCTGAGGTCATTAGTCCCCTAGAACTTAGAACTAGTTAAACCTAACTAACCTAAGGACATCACAAACATCCATGCCCGAAGCAGGATTCGAACCTGCGACCGTAGCGGTCTTGCGGTTCCAGACTGCAGCGCCTTTAACCGCACGGCCACTTCGGCCGGCTCAGAAAGAGTAAATTTGTAATATTGGATGTCATGAACTGATTACATACATACATACATACATACATACACACACACACACACACACACACACACACACACACATATATATATATATATATATATATATATATATATATATATATATATATATATATATGATGACTATTGAACATTATTAAGGTAAATACATTGTTTGTTCTCTATCAAAATCTTTCATTTGCTAATTATGCCTATCAGTAGTTAGTGCCTTCAGTAGTTTGAATCTTTCATTCAGCTGGCAGTAGTGGCGCTCGCTGTATTGCAGTAGTTCGAGTAACGACGGTTTTTGTGAGGTAAGTGATTCATGAAAGGTATAGGTTATTGTTAGTCAGGGCCATTCTTTTGTAGGGATTATTGAAAGTCAGATTGCGTTGCGCTAAAAATTTTGTGTGTCAGTTTAGTGTTGATCAGAATAAGTAAAGAGAGAAAAGTCTGAGTACGTTCAGTTCTGCTCAGCTGTTTGAAAATCAAATAACGTAAGGGGTTTACCAGCACAATAATTCATAAATTTTTCTAAGGGGATGTTTCACATTTTCTATTTTCATAATTTTTACCTGAGAAAGCAATTTTGCCTCGAAAATTTTTGAAGGAGTTTCCCATTATAATCGTATTCAGTGTTTATTACATGTACTGTATGTCTCAATAATTACACTATTGCCGGCTACTGTGGCCGAGCGTTTCTAGGCGCTTCAGTTTGGAACCGCGCGACCACTCCGGTCCCAGGTTCGAATTCTGCCTCGGGCATGGATGTGTGTGATGTCCTTAGGTTAGTTAGGTTTAAGTAGTTCTAAGTTCTGGGGGACTGATGACCTCTGATGTTAAGTGCCATAGTGCTCAGAGCCATTTTGAACCATTTGAATTACACTGTCCAGTCACATTAATGTTGCCTTCTGCAAAAAACTCGCATGGCCGCCTTTTGTAGCGCGGACGGGTGCGTGACGTGCAAGAAGAGTCAGTGAGGTTCTGAAAGGCACCGACAGGAATGTGGAGCTATGCCGACTCCTGTGCGCTGGCCAGCTGCGTTAGGTTTCTCGGCTGACGATGCATGGCGAGAACAGCCTGATCGACGTTCAAAAAATTGTTCAAATGGTTGTGAACACTATGGGACTTAACTTCTGAGGTCATCGGTCTCCTAGAACTACTTAAACCTAACTGACCTGAGGACATCACACACATCTATGCCCGAGGCAGGATTCGAACCTGAAACCGTAGCGGTTGGGTGGTTCCAGACTGTATCGCCTAGAACCGCTCGGCCTCCCGATCGAGGTGGCCCCACAGATTCTTGATTGGGTTTAAATCAGTGGAGTTTGGTGGCTAGGGGAGTACAAAAAACTCATCTTGGTGCTCTCCGAACAACCCATGTACACTGCAAAGTGAGTGACATGTTGCATTGTCCTGCTGGTAGATGCCATCTGGCCGAGGAAAAACAAACTGCTTGTAGAGATGGGCATGCCTCCAAGGATAGATGCATATTTGTGCTGATGCATTGTGCCTTCCACAATGACGAGATCACACAGAGAATGTCACGAAAACATATCCCAGACTACAAAGATCCCTCGATTTCTGCAGGGTGTTTGCTTAGAGGTGTTTCACGCCGATGGATCGTAAAGCGTGAGTCATCTGCAAAGGGCACCTGTCGTCACTCGGTGGACATCCAGTTGTGGTGTTGGTGTGCAAATTCCAACCTCCGTCGTCGATGAATAGCGGACAGCATGGTTGCATGGACCAGGCGCCTGCTGCTGAGTCCCAAAACGCAGGAATGTTTGCTGAACGGTCGATGAGGATTCTCTATTGGTAGCTCCTTGGGTCATCTGGCCTCTCAGTTTCGCAACATTTGCGCGTCAATTCGCCTGTAAACATCTACGAAACCGTCCTTCACCCATGTCATCTATGGCCCAAGGTGCACCAAAACTGCCTCGGTGCCGGTTTTGAATAGAACGATAATTAAATCAAGACCCAACGCTGTCGACAGGCATTGATATACATCAACGGAGACAGTTGAAAATGTGTGCCCCGACCGGGACTCGAACGCGGGATCTCCTGCTTACATGGCAGACGCTCTAGCCACCTGAGCCACCGAGAGCACAGAGGATAGCGCGACTGCAGGGACTTATCCCTTGCACGCTCCCTGTGAGACCCACATTCCCAACTTAATGTCCACACACTACATTCGTAGTGCCCCTGCCCATTACACTCATTACTCGCGGCAGACAATCTTACCGAGTTCAATAAGAGTTCGGGCAATACGTGTGCATCCGCGCAGAAGCAGGTCAATGGTCGGTTAGCCTTAACTATTCGTATATAAAGATGGTACGTGTTCTTTCGTACATGAGCGTGCAAGGGATAAGTTCCTGCAGTCGCACTATCCTCTGTGCTCTCGGTGGCTCAGGTGGCTACAGCGTCTGCCATGTAAGCAGGAGATCCCGCGTTGGAGTACCTGTTCGGGGCACACATTTTCAACTGTCTCCGTTGGTGTATATCAACGCCTGTCGACAGCATAGGGTGTTGATTTAATCATTTCATTCTAGAGCGCTGCATGTTCACCGATGGTATCTGTTCTTTCGGACATAACCGAAGGAACAGATACCATCTTCATATGGTTTTGAATAGCGTCATTTTCCCATGCACGATGAAAAGTTTACAAACTTAGCCGTTTCGGAAATATTTCCACCCTCGGCCCAAAAGCCAATGATCAGGCCCGTTTGGACGCCAGATAAATCGCTCCGTTTCCGTATTACGACAACGTGTCCCCACCAAACGATTTATATACCCTCCATCGCTTGTGCTGCTACCTGCCGTCTGTGAGTGTTTACTGCACGTTAACATAGAACATGTGAGGCGGTCACATTAACGTGAGTGGACCGTATATTGTTTTATATGTTTCCACGATCAATATCACTCTGATTCGTGCAGTCCTCCATAGGTTAACATTATACTGTACTTACGACAAAAGTACATACAATATCATGAATAAAATGACTATACTGATCTGATTTAAAGGGCTCGTGTATTTTCTTTTTGTGTCCAATCTCCTCATGAAACAAAATTTTCTCGTTTCTCAGGATAAAGATTGTGAAAACAATAAATGTGTCACTAAATTTCCGCAGTCATCATACATGTGTTGTTAGAATTATGTGGAAATGAAAAAAAAATCACATACCGGTAGCCAGATTCGCTCCAGAGACCTCGCGTTTAAGAAACTAAGTGCTTACTCGCCCGGCTGCGGACACTGAATACTAACGACGATACAAAATACATAAACACGCCTAAACTTTTCAGGTTCGGTTTTTCCGAAAACGGTTGAAAGTTGCTTCTTCTTGTTCACAAATGTTGAAGCCCTGTTCATACTCTACAAGCCGTGTCAATAGGAATCAAATGGGCGAGGGGAAATTCGAACTGCCCCATTGCAGGCTACATCTAGGAGTTAAAGCGCATAGATTTAGGGTAGGTAAACGAAGGGTCGCTACACTTTGGACGTGAATGGACGGTACGGAAAGTCACATCAAACAGGGACGCGTTCACACTATCCCAGCACAGTGTCACCAACGGTGAAAGGGATGTTATCAGTCATCCCTCGTGAAATAAAACGTCTGAATACGGTATCAGAACTAAAAAACAGACAATGATAAAGTATATTTTTCAAACTGCTGTATAACTGCAAATAAATGCAGTTATACAGAAAATACAGAATTTTTTTCTTCGATCCCAGTGAAATATCACAAACAATTGTCACACTATCGATTTCTGTTCATAATCACCATCTTAAGATCTGAATAGAACAGAAGCAGCCTTATTTATCGTCATACGATTACACCAACGCGGCATTGTAAGATATAAAATAAGTTACCTTGACATCGTGGAACAGGTATAATGTGAACAGCCTAGGTGTTCACAGATCAGCGTCTCTTTTTTACCTGTGTGGGAGCTTGTAAAAAAAGATGGACTCACTCACTTGTTCATTCATTCAAGCAAGTTAGAAATTATCACCTTCACATACATTGATACAGTGTGGGGAGGAAATAAACGGTGTAACCGTCCAGTACAATACTGTTTTTTATTCTTCAGTAAAATATTAATTTCAAACATAATTAGGAAAACAATCTGGAATCACGGCTGAGTGATTGTTATACACTGAAGTACACCCTAAAGACCCAAAGAAACTTTTAGACCTGCCTAATATCGTATAGGGTCCCGGAATGCACGCGGAAGTGCCACAACACCACGTGGCATGCACTCGACTAATGTCTGAAGAAGTGCCGGAGGGAACTGACACCATGAATCCTGCAGGGCTGTCCGGAAATCTGTAAGAGTACGAGGGGTTGGAGATCTCTTCTGAACAACACCTTCCAACGCATCCCAATAATGTTCATGCCTGGGGAGTTTGGTGGCCAGCAGAAGTGTTTCAACTCAGAAGAGTGTTCCTGGAGCCAATGTGTAGCAATTCTGGACATATGGGGTATCGCTTTGTCCTGCTGGAATTGCCCAAGTCCTTCGAAATGCACAATGGACATGAATGAATGCAGGTGATCAGGCAGGATGCTACGCCGCACGTTTTGAACTGGAATGCACTTTCACTTCCATTTGCTCTTGAGGAGTACAGAACACACCTTTTTGTAACATTCTTGTTCTTTTCACTTGGGGGTATGTGCATTGGAAAATGAGCTCACGGTCTCACCTGATGTTACATAGTTTTGGTTCCCGTTGATGGTATCCCACGAATACTCAAGACAGCTAAGCATTCGCTATTATCTGCTGTAAACCGCCCTCATCAGCACCACGAACAAATCCCTTCGTCATGTTGTTTGTTTACCAAGATCAGCTATCAACTGACACATCTAGGCTCTGCTTCGTTTTAGAATGCATTGTAGAGCTGTCTATTAGCTGGAAAATGAGCTTCATTCATTCGTATACTGTATTGGTTAAAAACAGTCTTGGTGCATTATGCTTACTGCCTGAGTCCCCATCTTATTCTGTTACTCGCTCCTGTGAACGGCAACGCATTGTGGAGGTCTTGGTGTCACTCGCGTCCATATAGAAAAGTTTTTACTGAGTTTAACGAAGGCGATATTGGCCTGCTATATTCGACGATGCCCTTTGGCTAGACTGACTAAAGGATTCTTCTAAGAAATACCAAATTAAGATAATCTGAAGATGCCTAAATAAGGCGAAACGCGTCGTTGAAAAATAAAAAACTAAAATTGCAACCAAGACTGTTTTTAACCAATACTGTTAAGCACTGGTTTACTGTATGCCACATATGGATTGGAAGAATTTCTATTCGTATAGTGATTCGCGTATTTGCGACCTGAGCTCGTCATAAGATTTAAATGCCATAGCAACTTCGTGCGACAGCCCTTCACTCTATGTACTGCGTTAATTGTAAAGGGCGCAAGTTCTTTCTGTTATTAACTAGCGGAGAAACCTGGCGATGCGCAGGTATTATTTATAGCTGCGCGCACCCCCGTACCAACCAGCGACTCGTCTTGTGCTTCACGTTTATGACCTCATAACTCCTATTTGTCATACAATGATATAATATTGTAGGTGCATTCAGTGGCATATGTGGATACTATCTGCAAAAAGTGCTGCGAATGGAGTTAGTGGCAACGAAGTAATAAATTTAAACATCATGCACGAAGCTGCAGTTTTACACGCATCTAACTGTTTACGACGTCGTATCTCCTGAAATGTGTATCGTACAAAGATATAATTTTTCATTTACATTCTGTGGTGTACATGCATAGTGTTTGTATAACGTACATTTAGTAGTAAAGAAGTAATAAATTATAACGTCATGCCTCAAGCTGTTATTTTACTGCACGAACAGCTGAAAAATAATAAGCGATAAACATTTTTCCTTTCATCCTTTGGCAGGGGCTGCCAGCGAGAAAATTTTTGCAAAGGTGTGAAATAATGTGCAAAGTTCATTTCAAGTCGCTAAGTGCTCTCATTCTTAAATACTGAACCAATGAAGTGTGGTAGTTCACGAGTCGCGGATTACGCTTCTTTTCACCCCCGCCCCCATGACTAATAGATTCTTACCCCCACCAGCGATTTCGCCTGTCAGTAAGGCATAGGTGTACCAGGTTTGGTTGACACCGGTCCAGTGCTTTAATATGAGATGTGGAATATAGATACGTACACGCATACGAGTACTCACATCCAGTTTGTATGGGCTGCTGTGGAAAGCTGGCACATTAAGTTTTGCCATTCACTATTTTTTGGAGAGCAACCTAGTCGGAACGTTATCGACAGTGTCAGATACATATTCTGGAGACAAAGTCATGATTTTTATGCTAGTAAATTAATATTTCCAGAGGATTTAGCCCCTAGCAGTGGCGGCTCACCCGATTGAAAATAAAAGCAATAAAAAGAAACTGTGGATTAAAGCTCAGGCTACAACCCTCATTCAGGATTTCTTAGGAAAGGGAAGCGTCACAACGTGAGAGCTATGAAAAGTAATTTTTAACGTGAAAACTGTTTCTAATCTCCTTAAAATGGTTCTAAAAATCAACAATTGTTATGGTGACGACTGATGGCGGTACTAACTCTTCGTTACTGTGGTCAACTACGAGAGCGTAGTTAAAAGTAATGCCTCCGAATTTTTTATTCTGTTCTCAATGTCTGACGAGTTATTCAATGTCATACATATTATTCGGTCGACTTCCCCGCTTCACTGAAGCAAGATGCAAAACGCTTCAGCTAGAGGGCTCCGAATTGTAACGTATAACACGGTGGTGTATAATACAATCATGTCGGTGTGTGAGAAGCAGCTTGTTGTAATCTAATTTCTAACTGAAGAAAAATTGGCCCCTATTGAAATCCATAGAAGAATGAAAGCTGTGTACGCTGTTGATTGCATCGGCGTCAGCAGTGTGTGGCGTTGGATTATTCGTGTTAGTAATGAAGGAAACAGGAGGTCAGCACCTCAACATGTGTGACAGAGCTCGGAGCGGACGACCTAATACGGCAACCAACGAGACTATCGGAATTGGCTTGGTAAATCCATCCGAGAATATCGTCGGGTAACATAGATACAGCTCTTAGGTAAGTGTGGCATATCACGACAGCGTGTACAGGCCATCACTGCAGAGCTGCGGTACAGAAAACTGTGCACACTGTGGGTGCTTCAAATACTCACTGCTGACATGAAACAGAGGAGAATGGACAACAGTTAACATTTTTTTGGCGTTTTGAGCGTGTGTGTGATGGGTTCCCTAACAACACTGACGGGTGATGAAAGCTGAGTTCATCATTTTAGCTCCGAAAATAAGAGAGGATGAATGAATTTCCGCCACAAAGGATCACCGAAGTTGAAGACCGCACTATCAGCAGGCAAAGTCATGAAACTTCCTGGCAGATTAAAACTGTGTGCTGGACCGAGACTCGAACTCGGGACTTTTGCCTTTCGCGGGCAAGTGCTCTACCAGGAGACCTTCAGTGTAGTTTGGAAGGTAGGAGACGAGGTACTGGCGGAATTAAAGCTGTGAGGACAGGGCGAGAGTCGTGCTTGGGTAGCTCAGTTTTAATCTGCCAGGAAGTTTCATATCAGCATACACTGTAGAGTGAAGATTTCATTCTACGGAGAGTCATGCTCACAGCGCACTGGGACATTCAAGGTGCGGTGCATCTGGAAGTCGTAACTAAAGCACTTCGTCCTCAGGCCACAAGTGGGCCATCGGGACCATCCGACCGCCGTGTCCTCCTCACCTGAGGATGCGGATAGGGGGGGCGTTTGGTCAGCACACTGTTCTCCCGGTTGTTATGATGGTTTTCTGTGACAGGAGCCGCTACTAATCGGTCGAGTGGCTCCTCAATTGGCATCACGAGGCTGAGTGCAACCCGAAAAATGGCAACAGCGCATGGTCACCCAGACGGTCACCCATCCAAGTGCCAGCCACGCCCAACAGCGCTTAACTACGGTGATCTTACGCGAACCGGTGTATCCACTGTGGCAAGGCCGTTGCCCCATGACTAAAGGCATCACCATTAATTCAGCAGTGTGCTATGAAACCTTCAGAAAAATGAAAGTACTAATTCGACGATTTCGTCGACACATGGATCGCCCTCTCCTTCACCATGACAGTGCCAGACCATAGACGAGAGTTCACTAGACTCGCCTTCGAGAGGACGACGGTTCAATCCTGCATCCGGCCGTCCTGATTTAGGTTTTCTGAGATTTCCCTAAATCGCTCCACGCAAACGCCAGGATGGTTCCTTTGAAAGGGCATAGATGAGCCAAACCAACCAACAGAGGAGCCCTGCGACAGCTGAAACAATCCGACGCCTTGGGTTCACTGTCACTGTTCGTCCTCCTTAGAGCCACGACGTGGCCCCATCCGATTTTCATCTGCTCCCAGACCTTAAAGAAGATCTTCGAGGACTTCATTTTGATAGTGGTGAAACGTTGCAAACAGAGGTCAGATTGCGGCTCCGTCAGCAAACTCAAACATTCCGCAGTAACGGTATCCACAAACCGGTCTCTAGTTCGAAGAAATTTGTTCGTCGCCAGGGTGACTACGTTAAGAAATAAATATGATGGTGTTACTGTAGTTAACATCAGTTCAGCTACGTTCATGGAGGAATGTTAGTGACGTTTGTTTTATTTAGCAAGAGCTAAGAGTTTTTACATAAAAAATTCGAAGGCATTACTTAAGAGCTTTCCCTCGTAATTTAGCATTACTTATGTGTTTGTGTAACAACATATTACATTTTTTATTTGGTAATAAAAATATCCTCGGTTGTTACAAATATTGATGAAAACATACACAAACCTTGAAAACATGCAAATTACAAAAAACGTTAATTTTCCATAACAGCGCAATTTTTATAAAGTTGTCAAATGTTTCTATTTCCCATACATAATGCTCACATTCCTTAATATAAGAGAACTGATAACTACAATTATATTGTCCTAATTTTACCTATAATGTACAATTTACTTACGGGTAGCATTTGGAGAAACAGTGTTCATTCATTGTCTTCATTACTGAAACAACTTTCACACCATTGCAGCAATGTGTTCTAAGCACAAAAATTACTTTATATGTGGTATCAATGTTTACTTCTCCTTTTTTTGACTGTAGGTCATATCATGCATCTGCAACTTCACCTGCTTTGTGTTCATTTTTTTCAATTTTTTTTTAATTTTTAGGGGCGTTTTCACTGGAAGTTGTGTTACAGGTATTTCCTTTTCAGCCTCAGTTGCAGATTTAGACAAAGAGGTGTAACTGTTCATAATTGCTAACTAAGGAATTGAATTATAAATAATCAACTCATAGACTACATATAACACGATTATATTACAGTTTGGACTCATCATATTTATAAAAGCAGAGAGACTCTAGAACTGTAATGGGATTTGATACACCCCAGCGACAAAATAAGCATCTGTGTTCCTCCACGAACGAAGCTAAACTGATGTTAACTACAGTAACACCATCTACAGCTCGTAAAAGTAAGCTACGAAAGTGTTCAAATACAAATCATGCTCTATTTGTGACAATGTTGACAAATAACGAGGATGTGTGAAACCCTAAGACAGTAACGAAGCGTTAAATAAATTTGAGACGTAACTATCGATGGCTCGATTAATCACATTTACCACAGCGCGCTATCAAAGTGCTGTCACAGGTTTCCTGGACTCCGCCTAGCGCCAAGGTGTATAAAGCACATGCGCTGAGGAAACGTTGGCAAGTGTGACGAGGTAGTGAACACAACCAGTCGGCGATTGCCGTGTTTACGGCACCAGCTCAGTACACAGTAACCAGGGAGACGACTCCAGTATGTGGGAGAGAGCCCCAAGGTTCCATACTAGGTCCACTACTTTTTCTTGTGTCTATCAATGATCTGTCATCTGTTTCATTACCAGATGACAAGTTTGTCTTCTTTGCAGATGATGCAAACATTGCAATATTAAATCAAGTATAAATTTAGAAAGGGCAGCTAACCAAATTTTTACTGACATTAATAAGTGGTTCATAGTCAATTCACTGTCATTAAACTAGTTCAGAACTTCCAAGAGATTTCCTCTAATGTGTGTATAAAATATGATGACATGGAAATAGGAGAACTTGAGAGTGTAAAATTCTTGAGATTACAACTTGATAATAAATTCAGCTGGGAGCGACATACCAACGAACTACTAAAGCACTTAAACAAGTCTGTGTTTGCAGAGCGAATGATGTCAGACATAGGAGACAAATATAAAAAAACTGGCATATTTTGCTTATTTGCAGTACATTATGTCATATAGTATCATATTTTGGGGTAATTCCACAAACCGAGAAAAAATTTATAGAATACAGAAGCGTATAATAAGAGAAATGTGTAGTGTAAAGCCAAGAACATCATGTCGAAATCTGTTCAAAGAATTGGGCGCACTAACCACAGCTTCTGAGTATATTTATTCCTTAATGAAATTTGTTGTAAATAATACATCTCTTTTTCCAACTAACTGCTTAGGACACAGTATTAATATTAGGAATAAGAACTTCATACATAAAGATTTAAAATCACTTACTCTTGCCCAGAAAGGAGTCTAGTATTCAGCAACGCATATTTTCAATAAGTTACCAGAAACCATTAAGAGTTTAGTTTCAGACAAGGCACAATTAAAACATAATTTTAAAAAAAGTTTGGTGGCCAACTCCTATTCCATCCATGAATTTCTAAATAGTAGAAGTTTAATTTTAAATCTTGTACATCATTTACTGTTCTTAACTGAAGATCATTGAAATATATAATTTACTTTAATTTTTGACAATACTTGGTTGTAACTAGCTACCAAGTGAATGATGGATTTAATGAAAGCAGATTTAAGTATTAAACCTGTAAATATTATAAGTTTAATTTTAATTCATGTACATAATTTTACTGTTTATTGACTGAGGATCATTAAAATTAATGAAACTCAAGTTTTTCTTACATTTTTGTAATGTGTTTATCTGACATGTTCCACACCCAGGAGGATCCCCTCTTTTGCGAGTCTATGGAATGAATAATTAATTTAATCTAATCTAGTAGTATCGCCTAAGTCAACAAGCGCACGGCCAAACTGTCCGCGGTCTCAGCACCAATCACCAGGAAGAGCTTGTTGGTTTGTTTCTGTACCCCAGCAGGTTGCTGCCGGCAGTGCACAGCAATAAGGGGCACGTGCTTGGGCCATATCTATAGTAGCTGTGAACATCACGGTACGTGACTTACTGAAACGTGTACTCACCTTGCCTTGCACGATTTTTGAATTATAGCCGAATTAATTGATCTTCGAGTAACGGCATTTGTTTGAAATCAGCTGCAGAAGACTGATAGTGGTCTATATTGCTGCGTTTAGCGTGTTGGAAGTGTTCTTTAAAGAATACTGCATGTCTGAGCTGTTCATCTACTGCTTGCAGAAGAGGCCTGTTGTTTGAATTATTTTGTAATAATTTTGTAATAATTTGAAGCTGTCGTTCGATACGTTTTGTAATAATTATCTCGTCACTTCAAAAGCGACGACGTCACCTGCGGCAGTGGGACGGATTCTGGGATAATTCAGTTTTTATTAGACCGTATAAGTATCTGCCAGATGCCGAAAGTTTTCAAAAGCGTAATCTGGAAGTTCAAGTTACGTAAAGCGGACGACGGTAGTCTGCTGCATTGTTTAATAAATTAACTTAATACTGTTAAGCAATGTTCAGACTAACGATATTTTAGTGAAATTAGAAATAAAGCTATTGTATATTTTCTTAACGCTCTAATGTTTCTTTATTGGTTTTTAAGAGTTTAATGTTTGTATTGGGCTTACGTATTCGGTAACTGCTGTTACGATTTACACATGTAACAAAACCTCATTTTCAAAATTACATTTTTTTCGAAATGTAACTGGAACTGTGAGTAGCCTTACTTTTAACTGGGGAAGCTGTGAACAACTAATAACAGCTTCTTGGAAAATGATGTATTTTGAGAGAAATGTACTTTTTGCTAGGCAAATCAACCACAAAGCTCCACTGTCTAAGTAACCCGATCTCTACCACCTTTCCAAAAGCGTAACGCGTTTGCTCAAAGTAAGACTTTGTGCAGCCGCAAAGGATGCCGTAACTCCCATATTGCGGCTGAGGAACAAAGGTCACAAAAAATTAGGGAGATTCTGTACTATTATGTGTCGAAGGGTGTAGACGTTGTTTTGAGGCAAAATTTATATATTTTTGTGCTTTGCATCTACATGTGTACACCGAAATCCTCGTCACTGTATGAGGTGCACGCTACTTCTAGTGGCACTGTAATTCCTGTAATTTCTCCCCAAAGAGTCGGGAAGCTACAATCTTCTGTTCTTATACCCTGCCTAGTGGTAACAGCATGGTCGCAAACACCCTACCAGTTAGGCTAAGATAGGTTAGCTTCAATGTTCTTAGAAAACCTACTAATACAGGTACCACTGTACCAAACTCTTATGCACATCCACTCCCACAAAAAAGCTGCATATAGGTCAATGCTATACAGAGTCCCCAAATTTCCACTTCAACATACAGAACTCCATTAAGAAATAAAAACTATGAAATATAATGCACTGATATTACATTGCATTAATATTTGTTCCATAGATCATGAATATGACATTTCGTAATGATGTGGTACGTTTCAGTTTAACATAAATTTTCTTTAGATAATTTAATTTTTTTAACAATTTCTGCTTCATATCTAACAATTTATGTATCGAGTAGAAGGAGTTGCCATTCAGTTTCGGCTATCTGTCAGTCTTTCGATGTTATTTGGTAAAAGACCAAAGATATTATTAGCAGCATAATTCACACCTTTCTGTGCCAAAGATAGATTTAATCCAGAATAGTGAAGATCATTTCTACTTTTAGTGTTTTACTTGTGTACTTCGCTATTATTTTTGAATTTGGTATGTTATCAATAACAAATTTCATAAGTGAATGTATGTACTGCGAAAGTAGCGTGAATATCCCGAGTTCCTTAAACAAATGTCTCTAAGGTGATCTCAGGTGGGCTCCAGGTATTACTCTGATTACACTCTTTTGTGCTACGAATATTTTTCTCTCTTACCCCAAACATGATGCCATATGAAAGCAACGAATGAAAATAGGCATATTATGCTAATTTACTGATATATTTATCACCGTAATTTGCAGTAACCCTAACAGGACAAGTAGCTCAACTTAAACGTTTCAGCAGATCATCAGTGAATTTCTTCCAATAAAATATCTCATCAATGCACACACCCAGAAATTTTGAATAATCTGCACTAGCAACGGACTTCTGTTCAAAGTCTTTACTTAACAATGATTTTATGCCGTTTACTGCACTGAATTGTACATACTGTGGTTTCTAAAAATTTAGGGAGGGCCCATTTGCGGAGAACCACATAACAATTTTCTGAAAGACATTGTTTACAATTTCCTCAGCTAATTATTGTTTTTTGGGTGTGATTGCTATACTTGTATCATCATCAAAAAAGTACTAGCTTTGAATATTCTCGAATACAGAGTGGCACGTCATCAATACACGTTAAGAACAATAAGAGACCCAAGACTAAACCCAGTGGGACACCATTCTTGATACCTTCCCCGTTAGAGGACTCTGCTGATTTTTGCAGACTATCCATACTCTTAACTTCAACTTTCTGCCTTCTTCCAGTTAAATATGGATTAAACCATTTGTACATTGTCACACTCATATCACAATACTCAAGCTTGTGCAGCAGAATTTCATGATTCACAGTCAAAAGCCTTTGAGAGATCACAAAAGATCCCCAATCGGTGACGTTCGGTTATTCAAAACAATGGATATGATCCTTCACTCCTTAATATAACGTCACAACAGATAAAGAAAGGACTTAACAAACAACAATAAACTACACTCATAAGCTATAGCACCCCATATGAAAAAATGGAGTATCTTGGTACAGCAACTGATAAATTAGCTAGGTTATTCAAAGATACGAATGTAAAAATCAGCTTCAGCGCCACCAAGAACGTACGTGGGACGTATATTCACAACATGAAACTGCCCGATAGAGATCTTGACGCATCTGGCCCTTACAAAATTACCTGCAGTCAGCGCAACAAATATTATATAAGCCAACGGCAGATATTTCAGAACTCCATTCAAAGAACAATAATAGAGCGCTACAAACTGGAGAAATGTAACATATTAGCAGTAGCAACCCACATTAAAGACATAAGCCACCCTTTTATAATCGAAAACAACCTTGAAATTTTGCGCCAAATCAAAAAAATTGAAACAAGCGATATCAGGGAAGAAATGGAAATTTTCATTCGTAACACAAAAATATAGTGACAATATTCATAGTGACATAACGCAATTAAAAACCTCAAAATTCTTTAGTAGCCTTGACCGAGTTCTAATGCTACAGATTGAAAACGTGCCAAGCGTACAACAAAAGACTACTAGGCTGGAAAGAAACGATAGCCGATACTAATTCACATGCTATAAGGCCGCCTTATTGTACGGTATTTAAAGTATACGATTTAAGTCTATGGAGAAACGTTTGTGCATTGAGAGTGCATTAAAAACAGTGTTAGATTAAGCAGTGCAATAGTGTAATGTTGAACAACAGCTCCGCCAGTATATCAACGATGCAGATCAAGCTTTAGGACGTCGCGATATATCGCACGATTGTTGCGCCATAACAACTGATGCAAATCGATCTGCATTCCACACAGGCTGTGATGTCAACCACAACAACGAGACCACGCCAGCAGAAGCCAAGATTCCCTGCCTCCTACTCCCAAATGCTACTTCAGCAGCTCCAGCAGCAGTGTAGTGAACACAACAGTTCTAGGTTAATTTAGACACTGTATCTTTAAGTAGCGTCTGTTTGCATAAAACCGTGATGATGAGCAAAACACCTCTGAAGTGCGTTGCAGTATGTTAGTTAAACAGAAAATAAATAACTGTGTCTCGTAACAGGAAATCACAAATAATTATCCACTAGATATTCTTCTTCTTGTTGTTCTTGTTCTTCTTCTCCACTTCATGTTATTGGCAAAATACTTGTTCCGACTTTACATTCAGAGGTGTTCCCATATTTTCCTAGGTCTTCCAGGATGTCTTCCTCCTTGTGGCTTACAAAGTCTTGTGTGTTTTGGTAATCCACCTCCATTCGTTCTATTAATTAAGATCTGTTCTATGTCTTCTTTACGTATTCTGTCTAATCCTGAACATCTTTTAATCTTTCGTAAAAATCTCACTTCCTCTCTTTGTACCTTAGTCATGTCCTGTGTGGGCCACCTAGTCTCACTCCCATATATTAAAACTAGTGTTCCAGTTACTTCATGAATTTGCTTCTGATGTCCTTCCAAGTCTTGTTATTCAACTGAACCTGGTTTTTTGAATCTCGATCTTTATTCTAATTTATATCTGCTCCTACACAGCAGTATTAAGAGATTTCTTTTCTGTGGTTTTGCTATTGATAATTATCTTTGAACGGATTAATGCGATAACTCTAGGTTTAGGTACCGAAATTTGTAAGTTATATTCTTTGGCAATTTGTTCTAGTCTATGCACAGATAACTAAGATCATCCGTTAACAGTAAAATATTTATTGCTGTATCATTTATTTCTGTATGATTTATTTTTTTCTATACTTAGTGAAACAGTCTAAATCGCACAAATCACATTTATTGGTGTCCGGTTTCAGTCCAAATGCAGACCATCATAAGACCGTTCCCCAAAGGTGATCTGTCTTCTTCTCAGTTATTGAATGAACAGATTGATTTTAAAGACAAAAAATATTTCGATTTATTGGACGATTTACTCTTCTTTAAATACTTACTCCTCTGTACTATATTTTTACCATTAGTTGACAAACACGTGTAGCATGTATAAGTTTTTTGAGAACGAAGTTACATACGTCGCTAGGTACCCTTTAGTGTTACATCACTTATTTTTTGTTTTTATATAACTGTTGACACCATCTGGAGGCTTCTGCAGCTCCTACCCCTTAGATCCGTCTCCATATATCAACTTAGGAGTACGAACTGAAGATGGTCCGCCTTTGTACCGAAACCCGTCACCAATAATCATGTATTGTATGATCTAAATTTTTTCTAGGTACAGTTGGCAAAATTGTTCGTTGTTTCTCCCAAAAATATTTTCAAAAATTTATTTTTTTCCGAGGGTTTATCTCTATTTTCCACTTGACGGTGTTGTCAGTGCATGTGTTAAATAATGTGGGTGACAAGTTATACCCTTGTCCTAGCCTCTGAGTCGTTGTTAATCTATTCTTCGTCCTCCTGGTATTAATTAAAATGTCGGATATTTAACTTTTATTATTTTAATTAAATGGCGGGGATATCCTCTGAGGTTCATAATTTCCATAGTCTAGATCTTTTTACTTTATGGAAGGCTTTTTTGAAGTCGATGAATACAGTATGAGTTTCCAGGTACCACTAGAGCACCTGCGTATACAGGGTTAATTCACACTCCACCGACCAAATGTATGATGATGTTTACGGATATTTTCGTGTAATGGAAGCTTGGTGGCTCGTTACAGAAAGGCAACGTAATTACAATTTATTCCGTTTGTTATCCCAATTAAGTTTTTTTTCCTGTGAAATTACCTTCACAACAGTGAAAATCCAATAACATGGAATCACCAAAATGTAAAGCACAAAACCCAATGTATTAAAACTATTCTCAGATACGAAAGTACTGCAGTATGGTAGCCGTTGCTGTGGCAACAGCACAGTACACTGTCGTAGTGCCTGTCTTCTACTGCATTCACTGATCTCATACACAAGGTGCATACTGGCGGACTTTTCCACAGTACTGTTTATGACTGTTTGCGAAGGACTAACATTGCCGGATAACAGTAGAAAACTGATCAGTACCACGCTTGCTGTTGTCAGTAAAAAGTGCCCCTAGTGAATGAAAAAATATATGCAGTGCATACCATCGACATTTGAACTATTGTGCTGATATTTGCAGTGCAATGCAGAACAAGGATAAACAGAGGTAAGAAATTAAACGAAATGCAGTTAATGTGTAAGGAGCTGCTGGATTGCTCATACCAAAATAGTCAGAAAGTATCTCTAGACAACCTCAAAAATTTTGTCGGTGGAGTTTGGGTTCACCTTGTAAAAATTAATGTCGTTACAACACTTCATCTAGGTACACATGAAATTATATCTATCGATTTTGTCCCACCAAGAACGACTTGTTGAATTCTATCTGCTACAAAGTATCAACCTGGGAGCCGTTGTCGGGGGCGGTCTGTATCTCGTGTACGGTGTGTTACAGATATATACTGTTCCCAAGAATGTATATATCATTTTGAGACAGCCCGTGGGGATTGGACAGCCTTCAGTATACTGCTGCCAAATAGCTTCATGCTGTGGTCACAGTGCACGCTGTGAAACGGTGAAACTGATACCGCACTTGCTGATAGAGCCTAAGAGCCTACTGGGGGCGGCCGTGTCAAATTAAGATGAATGAGGCTGTTGGTGATAGCAGGAGGTGCGTCAGGTCAGGCCGCCATTAGAGGCTACTCATTGATATCTGGACCATTTCTCTCCAACTCAGGTACGGCATGGCGCTCCGGACTACGCGCAACATATGCATTAATTTACGGGGTATAGCATTCATCAGTGTCAATGAGGGCGATAACAGAATGAGCAGCAGTGGCTGTGTGTGTGGGGCAACAGCCACCCCCGAAACATCACTTCTGTATTACCTTCAGAACGTTCACCAATAAAATCCCACAGGGGTTGGACGAAGTGATATGAGTGCCATGGTAATGGGAAAAACATATGCATTTTTTTTTTACTTCGGTAGTTTGACTTGTGTGATGCGATCCACTATCACTTCCTCTCCTAAGCTAAACTCTACAACACAGACTAGCTATTACACGCAAAGTCCTGAATTATGTCTTGGATTACTCCAATCTCCGTCTTCCGCTACAGTTTTTACTCACTGTAGATCCGTCCAGTATTGTCTGATGTCTTAACACGTGTCGTATCACCCTGCCCCTCCTCCTTGTTACTTTATTCCTCATGTTTCTTTCTTCACCGTTTTTACAGAGAGTCACCAGTATCCAATTTTTAACGCCCTTCCACAGAATACCTCAAACGTTCCGATTTTCGCATTCTCCGGTTTTCGCACAATCCATGATTCTCTTTCATATAAAACAGAGCTCCAAACATTTCTCAGACATGTCTTCCTCAAATTAAGGTCGGCGTTTGATACGTATAGACTTCTTTTGGCCTTGTAATGGCTAGAAACGCTCATCTTGCCTGGCCTAGTCTGACAGTCCACTTATTAAGTCCTCTTTGCCCCTTCCGTCAGAAGCATTTTTTTCTTCTGACGTAGCAGAATTCCTTTACTTCGTCTCCTTCATTGTCATTACGTTTTGAAGTTTAGGTTTCGAGCTACAATTTCAATTAATAGTGTCACAACACCACCAGAGTTACTGCGGCATTAGAGAAACATACGTCATTTACAACTCAGAGCCGGAATCCGCTAATAAAAGTTAGGAGTAAGCCATTAAATTACAGGCCCATATAATTAACGTCGATATGCAGCAGGATTTTGAGACATACACTCCTGGAAATTGAAATAAGAACACCGTGAATTCATTGTCCCAGGAAGGGGAAACTTTATTGACACATTCCTGGGGTCAGATACATCACATGATCACACTGACAGAACCACAGGCACATAGACACAGGCAACAGAGCATGCACAATGTCGGCACTAGTACAGTGTATATCCACCTTTCGCAGCAATGCAGGCTGCTATTCTCCCATGGAGACGATCGTAGAGATGCTGGATGTAGTCCTGCGGAACGGCTTGCCATGCCATTTCCACCTGGCGCCTCAGTTGGACCAGCATTCGTGCTGGACGTGCAGACCGCGTGAGACGACGCTTCATCCAGTCCCAAACATGCTCAATGGGGGACAGATCCGGAGATCTTGCTGGCCAGGGTAGTTGACTTACACCTTCTAGAGCACGTTGGGTGGCACGGGATACATGCGGACGTGCATTGTCCTGTTGGAACAGCAAGTTCCCTTGCCGGTCTAGGAATGGTAGAACGATGGGTTCGATGACGGTTTGGATGTACCGTGCACTATTCAGTGTCCCCTCGACGATCACCAGTGGTGTACGGCCAGTGTAGGAGATCGCTCCCCACACCATGATGCCGGGTGTTGGCCCTGTGTGCCTCGGTCGTATGCAGTCCTGATTGTGGCACTCACCTGCACGGCGCCAAACACGCATACGACCATCATTGGCACCAAGGCAGAAGCGACTCTCATCGCTGAAGACGACACGTCTCCATTCGTCCCTCCATTCACGCCTGTCGCGACACCACTGGAGGCGGGCTGCACGATGTTGGGGCGTGAGCGGAAGACGGCCTAACGGTGTGCGGGACCGTAGCCCAGCTTCATGGAGACGGTTGCGAATGGTCCTCGCCGATACCCCAGGAGCAACAGTGTCCCTAATTTGCTGGGAAGTGGCGGTGCGGTCCCCTACGGCACTGCGTAGGATCCTACGGTCTTGGCGTGCATCCGTGCGTCGCTGCGGTCCGGTCCCAGGTCGACGGGCACGTGCACCTTCCGCCGACCACTGGCGACAACATCGATGTACTGTGGAGACCTCACGCCCCACGTGTTGAGCAATTCGGCGGTACGTCCACCCGGCCTCCCGCATGCCCACTATACGCCCTCGCTCAAAGTCCGTCAACTGCACATACGCTTCACGTCCACGCTGTCGCGGCATGCTACCAGTGTTAAAGACTGCGATGGAGCTCCGTATGCCACGGCAAACTGGCTGACACTGACGGCGGCGGTGCACAAATGCTGCGCAGCTAGCGCCATTCGACGGCCAACACCGCGGTTCCTGGTGTGTCCGCTGTGCCGTGCGTGTGATCATTGCTTGTACAGCCCTCTCGCAGTGTCCGGAGGAAGTATGGTGGGTCTGACACACCGGTGTCAATGTGTTCTTTTTTCCATTTCCAGGAGTGTATATTGTGTTCGAACATTATGAATTACCTCGAAGAAAACAGTCTACTGACACACATCAACACTGATTTCGAAAACATCGTTCTTGTGAAACACAAAGTGTTGAGTGCTATTGATAAAGGATTTTGAATTGGTTCCGTATATCTGGCTTTCCGTAAGGCTTCTGACACTGTACCACACAAGCGGCTTGTAGTGTAATTACGTGCTTATGGATTATCGTCTCAATTATGTGACTGGATTTGTGATTTCCTGTGAGAGAGGTCACAGTTCGTAGTTATTGATGGAAAGCGATCGAGTAACACAGAAATGATTTCTGGCGTTCCCCAAGGCAGTGTTATAGGACCTTTGCTGTTCCTCATCTGTATAAACAATTTCGGAGACAATCTGAGCAGCCGTCTTAGGTTGTTTGCAGATGACACTGTCGTTTATCGACTAATAAATAAAGTCATCAGAAGAGCAAAACAAACTGCAAAACGATTTAGAAAAGGTATCTGAATGGTGCAAAAATTGGCAGTTGACCCTAAATAACGAAAAGTGTGAGGTCATCCACATGAGTGCTAAAATGAATCCGTTAAACTTCGGTTACACGATAAATCAGTCAAATATACAGGCCATAAACTCAACTAAATACCTAGGAATTACTGTTACGAACAACGTAAACTGGAAGGAACACACAGAAAATGTTGTAGGGAAGGCAAACCAAAGAGTACATTTTTTTTGTCAGGACACTTAGAATATGTAACAGACCTACTAAGGAGACTGCCTACATTACGCTTGTCCGTCCTCTTTTAGAATACTGCTGCGCGGTGTGGGATCCTTACCAGATAGAACTGACGGAGTACATCGAAAAAGTTGAAAGAAGGGCAGCACGTTTTGTATTATCGCGAAATATAGGAGAGAGTGTCACAGAAATGATACAGGATTTGGGCTGGATATCATTAAAAGAAAGGCGTTTTTCGTTGCGACGGAATCTTCTCACGAAGTTTCAATCACTAACTTTCTCCCCCGAATGGAAAAATATTGTTGACGCTGACTTACATAGGTAGAAACGATCACTATAATAGAATAAGGGAAATCAGAGCTCGCACGGAAAGATATAGGTGTTCGTTTCTTCCGCGCGCTATACGATATTGTAATAATAGAGAATCATGAAGGTGGTTCGATGAACCCTCTGCCAGGCGCTTAATGCGATTTGTGTGTGTGTGTGTGTGTGTGTGTGTGTGTGTGTGTGTGTGTGTGTGTGTGTGTGTCATGAGCGATGATGCACAATTCACTCTTCCAGTACCCAACAGGGTATGGCAGCACATGTCAAAGGTGTTGGAAAGTTTGTGAAGAATCTGTACCTACCGTCGCTGCCGCTTAAAAACAATTAACCTTCCAATTACAAGTGTGGCTTTGGTATTAGGCGAATTCGCGATATTCGACGTTCAAGGGTTGGAATGGATGTTTGTTACGGTAGTTATGCAGAGCTGAAGATACTTGCACAGGATTGACCACTATCGAGTGCTGCATTAAATCACTCTTACAATGAGGAAGCTGTTTCTCCCAGTGCCTATGTTGTCTATATTTCCACAACATTTGTGAAGTTTAGAAATGTGTTTAACGTAATTTTTTTCATTTTAAGTAATAAAGAAAACTGAGGCGTAGCTTCCGAACCAATACTTGCTATACATTTGCCACTGAATGAATTTGTTGTACCTTTGTTGAGGGGGGGGGGGGGGGAGTGTTGAAGAGGATATTCCGTAAGAAACTCCTCTCATCGGAAGTTTATAGCAAAATGCGATACCAGGTTTCACGCGACAGGGGTAGAGGAGCGGGAATTTACCGGACTGAGCAGCTCGGCTCCCCTATTTGAGGTGAGCGATGTGGATATAGCGTGACCCACTCATACCAGGAGGTGCCATTCCGCAGCCCGCGTGACGACGTCGGACAGACTGGAAAAGAGCCTGCATGCCCACTAAATCACTATCTTCGTCTCTAATAACATTTCTATATCTGAGTGTACCCTGTCGACCTTTGTCTTCCAAACAATATTCCGAGATTAATGAGTATCTCTCATGAACTCAACATACACGTAAGTTTCCTTGTGTGTACGGACAGCTATTTTACTCGTCTTATGAAATAGAGCTACCCCGTATATGCTAAGTTGTAGATAAGACCACTGGCGGGCTACGATTCATTGCTCGCATACCGGGAGACTCAGTTTGCCTGCATGAGAGAATGCACACGACACACTTGTACAGGTCTTGCTTAAGTACTGCTCAAATACGCCGCCTTACATAAAAAGTGAAGCGCTAGGAAGGAGAAAAGGAGACGAAATGAAACTACACATGCCGACATGGTGTGTGATGTTATTTCAGTGATTATCTGCAAAGAACTTAACAGTATGAGCCCAGTTGGCAGTATGACGTTGCACCTCCTCTGGCCTGGCTGTATACTCTGATTCGGTTAGGAAGAGTGTTATAAAGCTGTTGTATTCTGTCCTGAAGCAAGCTATCCTATCTACAGGACATAATATTCTGTGTGCAGGTCGTCGGCGTGTTAGGCGAGAACACGATGATCAAGTCGCGCGGTATTATCATCGCATTTCATCGATATAAGGTGATGGGTGTAGGCGCATGGTCAACTACATTTCGCAGGTCGCTCAGATAACAATTGTTACGAGTGTATCCTGTGAGTGCGACGATTCTGGATTGAGTGATGCAACAACACATTTATTACAGTGGACGTCTCTGATCACTGGGGATTGTAGCTGCGGACAGTGCGCCACGGAGCACCAGATAACTGACCAGCTGATCGCCGGACAGTAAAGTTGGACCGTCCCCTCACCTTCAAAGACCACTGCACAGATACCAAAAGGAAAGTCAGTGCTAGGAACATTATTATTTCAAAACTGACAGTCGACAGCTGGGAGCACATCCGAATGTCCTCCGCACATCTGCCATTTCTATGTGGAATATAATCAAGTGCATATATTTCGTAAACTTTGTACATGTATATGTATGATATTCAACAATATATGTATTATATGTTATGTTCTGGACACGTATAAATAAATAACCATACCATAGCATCATAACCACTTCCTGCGATGCAGACGGCCACACACACACCTCAAGGTACCGAGATTTTTTTGGGGACGCACTGCCGTCAGTAACTCTTCGAAGCATGGGAAAAGAGGTGATGAATTTCGGCACAAGCTGGTGCACGCCAATGGCAGACTATTTAAAAAGAGTTTATTCATCTGCGCGCCTACTAAGCATCTGTTAGAAGGATGTTAAAGGTCATGGGGGATGTTTACACAGGATGAAATAGAGCCTCTGTAACGTCTGTCATGTCGTACGTCGGATAACGATACGTACAGTCCGATGTGTTTCCATTTATTCGCCTTTAGCACCGCACAGGCGATTTGCATCCTCAGTAAGAATATACATGGCACTGTTATTCCCGAACTGTGTCAGAATGGCTAGAGAGCAACCCACGGAAATGGTGTTTGTGTGGATCTCCCACGTCCATGTCACCTTACTTTCATCGAGCATCTGCATATAGTATTTGCACCTTGCCATCGGTCTCATTGTGATGTCTGTCTGAGGCTAATCCAAAACGTGGTCCGGAAAAAGTGCCAAAGAGTTTCTCCTGGAGAATGCACCTCCCCCAGTTGTAGTAGCTGTAGAGATAGGATGGTCATCCAGCGAATGTATTCGTCTCTAGGTAAAGGTGAAGGTGAATAGGAACATGAAAGCATTCGAATAGGACATATTTATGACTCATCAGAAACCCTGTTTTACGGATATTGGCAAACTACAAGTTATTCAAGACAAGGCAAGATTGCTTTGAGAACCGATCATCCTTAGTGGGTGAGCGTTTCTTTAGTGTAGGGAAAGAGGGCATTACTTAACAACAATGAAAATTGCTAGAAAATCATTCGATTGCTGGGACAAAGAATCCGAGCTGGTGTATGAGATGTGGATACATACATATCGCATTCTAGGGTGCAGGAGTTTCTCGTATGGGACACGTAACAGCAACATAACAGCAAGACCTTACGTGAAGTACTTCGTCTGCCGGGAAGGCATATATGGTTGCACATGACAGCACTGACTGTTCGTTAGTGATTGCTGATAGGCAACTGACAGCGACCCATCCAGCTGAGTCAATAAATGTCACTACACCGGTGATGCCCTAAGTAAGAGTCTGTTATCAGTTCACTGTTGTACAGGGTGCTCTACGATTCAGGGGTATGACAGGAACGATCATTCGAAGGAAAAAGTCTACCAAACATAGGCTCTAAAATGCCTACCTTAGATCACTTCATCTTCGATACTGTGAAACAAATTTCTTCTTCTGCGAGGTCACTGCTTACCATATTTTGGGAGGAGTTAGTATGGACCAAAAGAAGAAAAAAATTGTATAGTAAACATGGGCCCCAAAATGCATACCTTAACAGCTACTTGTTCAGCAGGACAGATGTGTTTCACAATAGTGAAGATTAACAAGTTGTCTTCGCTCTTAGTATAAGCACTTTAAAGCCCATGTTTAGTGGACATTTTTTCTTGTTTTGATCCATACTACTTACATGAATATAGTATATTCAGCTGTATGTCGACTGCTCACCAAACTACTTTACTTAGGAGCGAAGTAATCGGTCATTTTACTCTGCTCTCTGTTTACCCAATTTACACTTTATAAATTACGTTATATGTTCATTTCATTTGCAGTTTCACTGCTCCTTCTCCTAGCTTCATACAACATGTTTACAATTGAAGACATGCGCGGGAAGACGAGCTAACCCTCAAATGTAATAGCTTAGAGATACGTGTTGCCATCTGTTGCTGGGTATGGGAACTATCAAAATTGACATTGGTCTCACAACTAATCCTTACTGCATAATGGAAACAGAGCGCAAATGTAGGTACAGTGTTAAGGAAACCACTCGTTCATGCAAGATGCTGCTGTCTGGCAACACAGTCAGTCTGGCTTCATCGAGTTAGACTGTTTAGCGCCATTATGATGGCAGACAGAGTTAAAATTCGGTAATCTTTGCTGAAGGTAGAGTGTACGAAAAACACAAGCAAAAATAGCCGAAAGAATGAATTATTTCTGCCACTGAGATCACATCTAGTTACATTTTTAAGGAACGTTAAATGTTTTTAATGAGAGCACAAATTATGTTCCCATACCTATGTAGCTCAACGATTAATAATTAATCAATAGTTTCGTATGGCAACAAAACTAATATGCTGAATAAGTCAAAATTTCTATGTTAAACCTGTTACTTAGTATTTTGGTGTCGAACCATAGTCCAACATATTTTTTTCACTGAAACTGGTTTCCTAAAAGAAAAGTCATGCAATAGATGGCTAAATGATATTTAGGAGTGAGACCAATGTCAGTTTTGATAGTTCCCGCACCCAGAAACAGATGGCAACACTTATCTCTAAGTTTTTACATTTGAGGGCAACCCCATTTTTCCGCCCATGTCTTAAATTCTAATGGCTTCTGAAGCGTAACTCACAGCAGGGCATGGATGTGTGTGATGTCCTTACGTTAGTTAGGTTTAAGTAGTTGTAAGTCTAGGGGACTGATGACCTCAGATGCTAAGTCCCATAGCGCTTAGAGCTATTTGAACCATTTGAGATGGGTTGTGATCCGGCTCCAAGCTTTGGTAACGTATCTGATTGCATTCATCAGTGTAAGAGAAAAATACTCTTTCTCATTGCAGTGTATCATTTCCAGTAATAGTAGCTTGCTATGGTGGCATTTCGGAGTCCTAATTACTCCTTGCTCCATGGGCTGCAATAAACTTGTCATATTTGCAGGAAGAAAAATAAGCTTTATATACTCCAGACTAGACAGTTCTGGACGGTTGACAACAAGAACCAGTATCTTCTTTTTCTGACTTCTGAGCTCCTCGATCCCAACGCCTTATTTCAGCTTTTAAGGGTTCAGAGATCATCCAGGACATCTTATTAGCACTGTAGCGCACGGTCAGATTTTCACATGCTCAAATTACCTAGGACTTTTTTATTTACCTTGCACGAGAATTGTTTCTTCTCAGTTCCGTCTGCGTTAGTACAAACCAGAGCTGTTATTCGTTCTTTAGATAACTTGCCACCAACACAGCTTTCGCCCTTGAATTTCAGAGTTTTGCCGGATATCAACTTAAAGTGCTGGTCTCGTCTGCATAAAAATGCCAAAGTCTGCATAACCCCCACGCATTGTAAGCCACACGGCAGTGAGCCACTGTTCGATTACTTCAGTATTCACAATGCTGGTTTCACCTCTCACTTTGCGAGAAGTACTGGCGTGACGTTGCTTGAATCTGTCAACACAGCCACAGCTGCAGACAAATTCCTTACCTTTTAATTTCTTGACAAAGTCTTCCCCTTTCACCATAAGGAGAAGTCCACTAATGGGTATATTGATGCTTCTCTGTTGCTTAAACCACTTAAGCAGCGCTTCATCCAAGTCACTCCGTTTAGTTTTTAGTAAGCTTTTAATTTTAGATTCATTTTCTTCAAACGGAGAAACATTTTTATCCTTGTTCTTCGAAATCGTTTGGGCTCTGGAATTTACCAGGCCATATTGACGACACACGTCAATCACTTTAGCTCCATTCATGATTTCATGAATCACTTTCAATTTTTTTTCTACCGTTAAAACTTTTCTTTTTACTGGCCATGCTGTTCTACAACGCGTGCACTTTGTAACAGTTTGCTATGGAAATTAATGTCACGTGTACTCTTGACGAATTCTGTGATTGTCGCCACTATGCAGTATGAATGCGCTAGGATAACAATGAGGTGATGAGTCTATACTACACCTATTGTTGACGGAAGGGTAGAGAGAAGAACATGTCACGTTGCAGTATTACAAAAACAGGTTTCCTTCTACAGTACAATGATTCTTGAAAAATCTTGTTGCTAACTAAGGCTGAAAAATGACGTCATATATGTGGCATACACACGCACAAATTAAGCAAGGATGACACCATTGTTCCTTACGAGGAATACGGCCGTACCACAGTAATCCTGACTTACAACCGAGTTGTCGTTGTAACCGATGTCGTTAAAAGAATGTTCAACCTTATTATTGTTTTATTTTTATTATCACTGTGTGATGGGAATGTAATGTTTCTTTTTTAGAATAAACAGCCCTGAAAAGAGTTTTTGTTATGGTCTCCAGTATGCCATACCTCTTCGCGCTAGTTTATCCCGTACAGTCTTCATCATCTCTGCGTAACTGCTACAGCCTACATCCAAATTGCTTACTGTAGTCAACTTTTGGTCTCCCTCCTCAATTTTTACCCCACACCCTTCCCTCCGTTACGAAACTGATGATTCCTTCGTGCCTAAGGATGTGTCCTATAAATCAAGCTTTCTATTAGGGAAATTGTGCCCTAAACTTTTTTTTCCTCCAATTTGCTTCAGTAACTCCTCATTAGTTCTTCGATCTACCCACCTAATTTTCAGGATTCTTCTGCAGCACCACGTTTCAAAAGCTTCTGTTCCATTCATGTCTGTCCCGCTTATCGCCCACGATTCACTTCTGTGCAAGTCTACGCCCTACATGCATCCAGAAAAGACTATCTAACGCTTAAATTCATATTTTAAAAGAAATTTCTTTTTCAAATATGCCTTTCGTGCCATAGCCAGACCGCATTTCATATCCTCTCTGCCTTGGCCATCATCATATATTTTTCTGTCCTATTACTTCCAGTGTCTCATTTCCTAATCAAATTCCTTTAGCATCACTTCATATAATGCGGCTAAATTCAGTTGCCCTTGTCTTCCTTTTGTCGATGTACATCCTACAAATCCTTTTCTGAACATCACACATTCCATTTACTTTTGCCATTGCACGTCCTTACAATGTCGTCGAACCTCCTATTCCTTCTCACTTAACTTTTATTTCTCCTCCAAAATTTTCTTTCGTTCACTTTACTGCTTCCTCCGCGAAGGAAGTGAATAACGCTGGGAACAGGCTACAGCTCTGTCTCACTCGAGTCTCAATAACTGATTCCGTTTCACGTGCCTCTACTCTTATAACTGTCGTCTGGTTTCTGTAGAAGTTGTAAATAGCCTTTCGCCCCCTGTATTTTATCCCTGCTACCTTCAGAATTTCAAGTAGCGTACTCTCGCGAACATTGTCAAAAGCTTTATCTAAATCTACAAATGCTGTGCAATCTGTTAAATATCTACACCTACATCTACATGGATACTCTGCAAATCAAATTCAAGTGCCTGGCAGAGGGTTCGTCGAACCAGCTTCACAAATCTCTATTATTCCAATACCGTATAGCGCGTGGAAAGAATGAACACATACATCTTTCTGTACGAGCTCTGATTTCCCTTAATTTATCGTGGTGATCGTTCCTCCCTACGTAGGTCGGTGTCAACAAAATGTTTTCGCATTCGGAAGAGAAGGTTGGTGATTGGAATTTCGTGAGAAGATTCCGTCGCAACGAAAAACGCCTTTCTTTTAATGATTTCCAGTCCAAATTCTGAATCATTTCTGTGACACTCTCTCCCATATTTCGCGATAATACAAAACGTGCTGCCTTTCTTTGAACCTCTTCGATTTACTCCGTCAGTCTACCTGGTAAGGATCCCATACCGCCCAGCAGTATTCTAAAAGAGGACGGACAAGCGTAGTGTAGGCAGTCTCCTTACTAAGTCTGTTACATTTTCTAAGTGTCCTGCCAATAAAACGCAGTCTTTGGTTAGCCTTCCCCACAAAATTTTCTGTGTTCCTTCCAATTTAAGTTGTTCGTAATTGTAATACCTAGGTATTTAGTTCAATTTACGGCTTTTATATTAGACTGATTTATCGTGTAACCGAAGTTTAACGAATTCCTTTTAGCACTCATGTGGATGACCTCACACTTTTCGTTATTTAGGGTCAATTGCCACTTTTCGCGCCATTCAGATATCTTTTCTAAATCGTTTTGCAGTTTCTTTTGATCTTCTGATGATTTTATTAGTCGATAACCGACAGCGTCATCTGCAAACAACCGAAGACCGCTGCTCAGCTTGTCTCCAAAATCGTTTATATAGATAAGGAACAGCAAAGGGCCTATAACACTACTTTTGATTTATCAGAAGAAAAGTGTATTTGACAACAAACTAAAACATATACATACATCACATATGGATGAAAGAAAAATTTAGTTACAATTAATAACTCGTCCAGCAAACTGCAACGTCGATAATTGCTAGGCATCTCTGAGACAGGCTTGAAACCAAGGTTTCCGCTTATTCATGTGGAAGAGACGTCCAAATGCATCTAATTTGCTTTGACAGCTGCTTCAAAGTGAATATCTTTCTTCCGTGCAACTTCCTTTTGATGTAAGACCAAAAATTGTCAATAGGTTTAACGTCAGGCGACTGTGAAGGCTAATCCAGTATCTGCACACCTTTCTCCTTTTTCCGGTCGCTGCAAAGCCTGCTGCCGTGCTTCAGATTATTGTCCTCCTGCAGTATCTGATCTTCATTTTTGTCAATGAACCAACGTTTGGTAATCGGTATCAAACATCTTTGATAAACACAACGCGTAAGCTGCACTCGAGTTTCTTCCTGCGTGTCTCAGTCGAGAACTCAAAGTAAACTAATGCTTTATGGACAATTCATAAAGGACAAAGAGTCCCTCTGTTGGCTTGTGAAAGAACGAAGGTGATATCTTTTATCATCTGTGTGTAGTGCGGACCACGCTCTCACTTTATAGGCCGTAAATGTCGGTTTGCCCTTCTAAGACCTGTCTGCTTTGATACGTCGTAGGCTCAGTACTGCCACAATTGTCGCTGCACCGGAAGGTAGTAACGTAGCGTAATTCAGATACCCCTGTGAAATTCAGTACTTGGTCCATGCATACTCCCAAACGATTTCGCAATCTGACACGAATGCAAGGCAGTATGTCCCATGGTGTTTCTCGGTTTTAGAAGGACAAGAGTGTCCCTCGACATCGGCATTTAAGATACGGGCACTGCCTTCTGCCTGTTCCTTTTTTCCCCCTCCTCCTGGTTGCTTCTGGTCGCTTTTCTTTCAAGCGAGCAGCGCAACCGACCGCTTCGATTCATCCACAAAGAATATACGGGGGCTAAGCACTTGCCAAATTGCTTGTAGCGCTTGCCAAGACCAGCGTCGCAAATCTGAGAGCGGACGGTGGCCAATGGTAGGGGTGGAGAGATCTCGCCGCCACTGCCTGTTGTCTTAGCATTCTAACGACTCCCGATACGTACGAAATGTTTCGTGCGTCCTACGATGCTGGCCCGCGCGGCTTTTTCTCTTCGCCCTCCTCTTCGTTAGAATTCTGTAGTAACTCCTGAATAAACCCGCTATACGCCAGCGCGATCGGGGTTCTGAGAAATGCCGTTATTTCATGGATACATTTCTGATTTTCATTCACACTATTCCCCATTCAAAAGTGTGGTTTTTCGAACATTGAATCTGATGCTCACTCGCGGTAACCAGAAATTCATTCATTCATACATTTAATTTGTTCGTTCATTCAAAATGTTCAAATGTGTGTGAAATCTTATGGGACTTAACTGCTAAGGTCACCAGTCCCTAAGCTTACACACTACTTAACCTAAACTGTCCTAAGGACAAACACACACACCCATGCCGTAGGGAGAACTCATACCTCCGCCGGGACCAGCCGCACAGTCCATGACTGCAGCGCCTAAGACCGCTCGGCTAATCCCACGCGGCTGTTAGTTCATTCACTCATCTAATCATTTTCAGACTTTGTAACTAAATTTATTCGTAAAGTAGAATCTTCACGGATATGGAACGAGTAAAATTACATAACTGCAGGCTACTTTTTTTAGATAAAATAGCAACCAATTAAAATTAGTGCTAACATAATAACTTTTTGCTGACGCGCCTAACTTTTCTAGCTGAAATAACTTTTGATTCCTAAAAGATGATTGTAATAATCTCTGCTCCTAGACAAATAGTGATCGTCGGCCGCTGTGGCCGAGGGGTTCTAGGCGCTTCATTCCGGAACCGCGCTGCTACTACAGTCGCAGGTTCGATCCTGCCTCGGGCAGGGATGTGTGTGTTGTCCTTAGCTTGGTTAGGTTTAAGTAGTTCTAAGTCTAGGGGACTGATGACCTCAGATGTTAAGTCCCATGGTGCATAGAGCCATTTGAACCATTTTGATCAGGGGCTCGCACAACAAACGCCATCGAGTTTTCGAAACTTTAGTAATCACCTACAAACAGACAATAAGGTGGTTCAAATGGCTCGGAGCACCATGGGACTTAACGTCTGAGGTCATCAGTCCCCTAGACCTGAGAACTACTTAAACGTAACTAACCTAAGGACATCACACACATCTATGTCCAAGGCAGGATTCGAACCTGCGACCGTAGCGGTCGCGCGGTTCCAGACTGTAGCGCCTAGAACCGCTCGGCCACTCCGGCCGGCGACAAACAGACAATAGCTTTATTGTTTTACTAGCAGCACCGAAGATTTTTGCCATATAATAATAGTAATAATTTCTTGTGGCTCAAACGGTTCAGTGCAAGTATTCTCAGTTCGACGCCACTTCGACGACTTGCCTGTCCGTAGTTTACCTGTTTTGTTGGTGCACTGGTGTCCAAAATTAAAACTACAAACCGCTATTTCCCCTTCCTGTGTCCAATTCACGATATAATTATATAAACTGTCAACAGATGTGCGTACGATCGTGGTCTGCACAGAAGATGGAATTCCGGTCAACGGAAAACCACACCAGTGATGACGTAAGGGCACCCATAAAACAGGGTAGTACTTTTCGGGTAGTCCAACATCCACAATCGCTATGTACACAGTCACAGACGATGCAGTATGGTACAGAGAAGACGCCTACCAGATTCTCTGGAATGGAGAGGCATAGGAAGAATAGAAGCAGGACAGTCGGTAACTGATGTGGCCAGATGGCTTAATGTGAATCGTTCTGTTGTTTCTCAGTTGGCACAGACCGAAACTGTATCACAAAGACCAGGGCGTGGCCGACCACGTGTGGCGTCAGAAAGAGAGGAGCGCTATTTGACTGTAAGGACACAATGGTAGCCCTTAGTACTGCACGGCAACTGGCATCTGACCTCGCAGCAAGGCAGACGGTGTTGGAAGGTTTCAATACAGTGGCCATTATTGACGGAGACTATGTGTATGTGTACCTCTGACGCGTCACTACAAGCCTTCCTAAGAGACAATCTCCATTCCTTCCGAACTGACTATGCAAGTGTAGACGAGATGGGGCTCAAATTCAAAGATATAGTAGCAACAGCAATTGAGAGATTCATACCTCATAAATTGGTAAGAGGTGGAACTTGTGGTGTCACCGCCAGACACCACACTTGCTAGGTGGTAGCTTAAATCGGCCGCGGTCCATTAGTAGATGTCGGACCCGCGTGTCGCCACTGTCAGGATCGCAGACCGAGCGCCACCACAAGGCAGGTCTCGAGAGACGTACTAGCACTCGCCCCAGTTGTACGGACGACATTGCTAGCGACTACACGTACGAAGCCTTTCTCTCATTTGCCGAGAGACAGTTAGAATAGCCTTCAGCTAAGTCCATGGCTACGACCTAGCAAGGCGCCATTTGTACCATTGCATGTATCTCAAGATAGTCTCACTTGTATCATCAAGAATGCTGTATACCAAAGGACGAGATAAAAGTTAAGTGTTCTAGTAGCTACGTTCTTTTCTTTATCACATTCATTACGAATCCTGTTCCAGACTTCGCGCCAGTCGGCGTGTGTGTACGTGTGCCCTTTCGGCTACCCGTCACTGTGGACTGGCTGCCTTGTCAGTCCACTACAGAACTGATCCCCCATGGTACACAAAACAGGTCCGAACGCTGTTGCAGAGGCAACGGAAAAAGCATGCGAAGTTCAGAAGAACGCGAAATCCCGAAGATTGGCTAAAATTTACAGACGCGCGAAATTTGGCACGGACTTCAATGCGAGATGCCTTTAATAGGTACCACAACGAAACATTGTCTCGAAATTTCGTAGAAAATCCGAGGAGAGTCTGGTCGTATGTAAAGTACACAAGCGGCAAGACGCAGTCAATACCTTCGCTGCGCAGTACCGATGGTACTGTTACCGACGACTGTGCCGCTAAAGCGGAGTTATTGAACGTAGTTTTCCGAAATTCCTTCACCAGGGAAGACGAATGGAATATTCCACAATTTGAAACACGAACAGCTGCTAGCATGAGCTTCTTAGAAGTAGATACCTTCGGGGTTGCGAAGCAACTCAAATCGCTTGATAGGGGCAAGTCTTCAGGTCCAGATTGTATACCGATTAGGTTCCTTTCAGATTACGCTGATACAATAGCTCCCTACTTAGCAATCATATACATCCGTTCGCTCACCGATAGATCTGTACCTACAGATTGGAAAATTGCGCAGGTCGCACCAGTATTTAAGAAGGGTAGTAGGAGTAATCCATCGAACTACAGACGTATATCATTGACGTCGGTTTGCAGTAGGGTTTGGAGCATATACTGAATTCAAACATTATGAATCACCTCGAAGGGAATGATCTATTGATACGCAATAAGAATGGTGTAAGAAAACGTCGTTCTTGTGCCACGCAGCTAGCTCTTTATTCGCACGAAGTAATGGCCGCTATCGACAGGGGATCTCAAGTTGATTCCGTATTTCTAGATTTCCGGAAAGCTTTTGACACCGTTCCTCACAAGCGACTTCTAATCAAGCTGCGGGCCTATGGTGTATCGTCTCAGTTGTGCGACTGGATTCGTCATTTCCTGTCAGGAAGGTCGCAGTTCGTAGTAATAGACGGCAAATCATCGAGTAAAACTGAAGTGATATCAGGTGTTCCCCAGGGAAGCGTCCTGGGACCTCTGCTGTTCCTAATCTATATAAATGACCTGGGTGACAATCTGAGCAGTTGTCTTAGGTTGTTCGCATATGATGCTGTAATTTACCGTCTACTAAGGTCATCCGAAGACCAGTATCAGTTGCAAAGCGATTTAGAAAAGATTGCTGTATGGTGTGGCAGGTGGCAGTTGACGCTAAATAACGAAAAGTGTGATGTGATCCACATGAGTTCCAAAAGAAATCCATTGGAATTCGATTACTCGATAAATAGTACAATTCTCAAGGCTGTCAATTCAACTAAGTACCTGGGTGTAAAAATTACGAACAAAATGGTTCAAATGGCTCTGAGCACTATGGGACTTAACTGCTGAGGTCATCAGTCCCCTAGAACTTAGAACTACTTAAACCTAACTAACCTAAGGACATCACACACATCCATGCCCGAGGCAGGATTCGAACCTGCGACTGTAGCGGTCGCGCGGTTCCAGACTGAAGCGCCTAGAACCGCCGGCCACACCGGCCGGCAATTACGAACAACTTCAGTTGGAAAGATCACATAGATAATATTGTGGGGAAGGCGAGCCAAAGGTTGCGTTTCATTGGCAGGACACTTAGAAGATGCAACAAGTCCACTAAAGAGACAGCTTACACTACACTCGTTCGTCCTCTGTTAGAATATTGCTGCGCGGTGTGGGATCCTTACCAGGTGGGATTGACGGAGGACATCGAAAGGCTGCAAAAAAGGGCAGCTCGTTTTGTATTATCACTTAATAGGGGAGAGAGTGTGGCAGATATGATACGCGAGTTGGGATGGAAGTCATTAAAGCAAAGACGTTTTTCGTCGCGGCGAGATCTATTTACGAAATTTTAGTCACCAACTTTCTCTTCCGAATACGAAAATATTTTGTTGAGCCGAACCTTCATAGGTAGGAATGATCATCAAAATAAAATAAGAGAAATCAGAGCTCGAACAGAAAGGCTTAGGTGTTCGTTTTTCCCGCGCGCTGTTCGGGAGTGGAATGGTAGGGAGATAGTATGATTGTGGTTCGATGAACCCTCTGCCAAGCACTTAAATGTGAATTGCAGAGTAATCATGTAGATGTAGATTGGAGTCCTCAACATGCGAGCTGGATCGTAGAACAGTGGGCCAAAGTTCTTCTCACAGATGAGTCCCGATTTGGTCTGGAGAATGATTATCGACGGATTCACATCTGGAGGTAATATGACCTGATGCTAGTAATAGGAGATTTTAATGCAAAAATAGGGAGGAATGAACATCCGTATGGAGTTTCTGGAAAATATTCACTACATGAAGAAAACAATGAGAATGGAGACTTACTATGCCAATTCGCAGCAAGGAATAATATGATTATTAAAAGTACCTGCTTTCCACATAAAAGGATCCATCTTGGTACTTGGAAGTCTGCAGCCAATGGAGCAGTCAATCAGATTGACCATATTTTAGTGATCGCACGCCACTCCACGTCAGTTACGGATGTACGGAGCTGCAGAGGACCAAACTGTGATTCAGACCACTTTTTGATAAAATCAGTCTTGAGAGAGAAACTGTCACTAACGAAGGGCAACAGAATGGAAAAGATGATGAAATGGAATACAGACAAACTGAACATCCCTGATGAAGTAAAAAAATACCAAGTAACACTAAGCAGAAAGTTGAGCAATGAAGAGACCACAGTAGGAGTAGATGAAAGGTGGAACAGGTTTGAAAAAGCCATTAAGGATGCTGCAGAGGAAATAATAGGCATAAGAAGGAACAGAAGAACCCAGGAGTGGTTTGATGAAGATTGCAGGTCAGCAATAGAGGAAAAGAACAGGGCCAGAACAAAAGTGCTACAGAGAGAAACCAGAAATAATGTGGAACAATATAGAGAATTAAGGAGAAGAGCTAACAGACTGTGCAAGAGAAAGAAAAGAGAGTGGAATAAGAAGAAATTTCAAGAACTAGAAGAACTAAAGGAACAGAGCGAAATAAGAAAGTTCTATCATGCCATAGGCAAAATGAAGAATAGATTCCAACCAAAAACAACGGCCTGTTCCAGTAAAGATGGGAAAATGATAAGGGAGGAAGAACAGATAGTGGGAAGATGGGCAGAGTATTTCAAAGACACACTAAGCACCAGCCTAGAAGATGAAGAGACAGCTGCACAGGAGGGAAGAGTGGAGCTGGAAGTAGACAATGAAACCAATGAGGCAAGAAAGCCAACACTACAAGAGGTCTCTCAGGCTGTGTACAAGTCAAAAAACAATCGAGCCCCTGGGGAAGACAGCATAATTGCTGAATTAATAAAAACTGGTGGTGAGGCTGTAATAAAGGAACTGCACACATTAATATCAGATATATGGGAAACAGAAACTATGCCAGATAATTGGAAAATTGGAATAATAGTCCCCATTTATAAGAAAGGGGACAGAACAGCATGTGAAAACTATAGAGGTGTAACACTCCTAAGTACAGCTTATAAGATCTTCACAAGTATATTAAACGAAAGAATACAAAAGTGTGCAGAAGGCATACTAGGGGAATATCAGTGTGGCTTTCGACCAGGCAGAGGAACAACTGATCAAATATTTGTGATAAGGCAAATGATGGAAAAGTTCTATGAATATGATATAGATCTGCATTTCTTATTCATCGATTTCAAACAAGCCTTTGACAGCATAAATCGGCAAGAACTATACAGAGTACTGAAAGAAGTTGGTATATGTGCTAAATTAATAAGACTAATCAGAATGACAATGACAGAGACAAGAGCAAAAGTAAAGGTCCTTAGCAGAACAAGTGATAGCTTTGACTTTAATAAAGGTGTGAAGCAAGGGGATAGTCTCTCCACTGTCCTATTCAACATAGCCCTGCATAGTGCAGTAAATAAAATCAACAAAAGAGGCACCATATTTATGAAAACCAGCCAGATATGTGCATACGCTGATGACATTGCTATGGTAGGAAGAAATACCAATACACTCCTAGAAACATACCGGGCAATGGAAACAGAAGCCTTAAAAATTGGCCCCATAGTAAATGAAAACAAAACAAAATATATGGTAATGTCACAATCTGAGGCCAGAAGAACCCCTAAAAACCTAAACATCAATGGGAAATGCTTCAAAGGAGTGGCCTCTTTTAACTACTTGGGAGCCCTAATAACAAATGATAACAGTATTGGAAAGGCTATAAGGGAAAGAATACAAGCAGGAAACAGAGCTTACTTTGCAAATATGCAGCTTTTCAAAAATAGCCTTGTTACAAGAAAAACTAAACTGCTAATATATAATTCCCTAGTCCGCCCAGTTATCACATACAGCTCAGAGGTATGGACGTTGACAGAACACGATAAAAATGCTCTAAGAAGCATTGAGCGGAAAATACTACGCAAAATCTATGGGCCAATAAGGGAGGAAGAAGGCTGGAGAATACGCTACAATGCCGAATTACAAGAGTTAATACAAGGCAGGGACATAGTAAAATTTGTGAAATCACAGCGAATACGATGGCTAGGACACTTGGAGAGAATGGCAGAGGATCGAACTCCAAAGAAAATGATGAAAGGTATGATCCATTCAGTTAGGCGAAAAGGGAGACCTAGAAGAAGATGGATCGATGAGGTAATAATGGATCTTACCAGTATGGGAGTCCGGGGGTGGAAAAGAGCAGCAAATAACCGAGAAGTGTGGAGGAAGATTGTTGAAGAAGCCAAGGCTCACCAAGGGCTGTAGAGCTACTGAAGAAGAAGATGGAGGTAACATGGAACACGATTTCGGTACCCAATATTTGTGGAAAGAGACCGATATCGAGGAAGGTCTATATGTTGACCACTCTAACATCTCTTCATGAAATTGTACAGGTGAATCGACAAGGTTTAATTGCTGTCAGGTGTTGTGACGAGATCTTGTGACCTGATGTGCGGTTGTTGCGAGGTGTTGTGGGTGCAGACTTCTTGTTGATGGACAATAATTCTCGACCTCTTAGAGCACGGGTGGTTGATGGTTTCTTGGAAACGGAAGATATTACACGCATGGTGTGGCCTTCTCGCTCTTCCGATTTTAATCCCATAGAATATGTCTGGGATGCACTACAGAGAGGGGTTGCATCACATCACCATCCACCAACAACGCCCCGAGACTTGCGAACAGCTCTGCAGGAAGAATTGGCATTATTACCTCAACATGAAAATGATGGCATCATACAAAGCATGCCCCGTCGTTGTCAGGCCTGTATTTCTGCCAGAGGTGATCACGCCCCATACTGAGCACAGTAATGAGTTGTGAAAATCTGTGTGCAAATCCGTTAAGTTGGAAAGAACGAAGGACATTTTTGTCTACCGTTATGCAAGAAAAATGGTTCAAATGGCTCTGAGCACTATGGGACTTAACTTCTGAGGTCATCAGTCCCCTAGAACTTAGAACTACTTAAACCTAACTAACCTAAGGACATCACACACATCCATGCCCGAAGCAGGATTGGTACATGCGACCGTAGCGGTCACGCGGTTCCAGACTGAAGCGCTAGAACCTCAAGGCCACTCTGGCTGGCTACTGTTATGCATGTTGCAGTTGTTTACGTTCTGTACTCTGTACATTTCTTCTTCTTTACTATCGCCTGTTTATACTGTTTTGTGGCAAAATAAACGCAACCTAGCAAAACTTCCTTTTGTTGCTTTAATTTTGGACCCAGGTATGTATTCAGCAGTTCGTATGGGGCAACTGCTATGGTATGGTATGCCGTCTGATTAATATATGATCTTTTTTCAGTATTAATTTATACCATCTATGTATAATTAATAGGATTTTACGTATTTATAATTGTTCCATGCCTTTTTCAAATGTATGAGACCACATTGAAAAGTAATGCCTCCGCATTTTTCGTGAAAATCCAAAAACTTTTTAAATGGAAGGAATATTGATAATGTTCTGCATCTTTTTTATGCATGTCTACACATTTTCTTCTCAACATAGTCACCCTGGCGGCAAACATTTCACCCAACGAGAGACCAGTTTGTTGATACCGTCACTGCAGGTTCACGCAGCCACAACGCCAACTCTGCTCGCACCACTTCATCTTTATCAAAGTGAATTCTTCGAAGGTGTTCTTTAAGTTTTGGAAACAGACGAAAATTCAGTGAGACCAAGTATGGAGGGGGAACCCAAGGCGTCGAATTTTTACAGATGTTGCAGCACTCCGGAGGTCTGGCATGGTCTTGTTGAAAGAGACCGTGCTCCATGTGTGGACGAACTCTTAAAATTCGAAACGCTGTTACAGCACGCCATCTCTTATGCATCGACATAGTTACGCTATACACCGACTAGTCACATGCTAGAATTCAGAGCCCTCTAGCGTCAGTGGGCTGCAAAAATGTATACATCAAGAATAAAGATGTATAACGTTAATAACGTTTGTTTTATTTAAAAATAGAGTTATCGCCTTAAAGATTAGGAGGTATTACTTCTTAGTACGTCTTGGTATTCATATACCGTGATGACTGTGTAAACCAAAACTGGTAGATATAACACGAAACAATTAAAGAGCTTGTGTCATGTGTTTTAAAAAATGGTCCAACAGGTTGTGTCTCATGCCTTCAAAAGTGTTCATAATTACATAATTGCTGCCCCCCCCCCCAAATTCTATCAGTCCCTCCAGATCCTCAAGCGTCAAGCACTCCACCTCACCTTCTGTATACGCCTCCTGTCCCCCACATGGATCCTCTATGACCTGATTCCTTTCACCCATCTGCTCCTATTCCTCGAAAATATCTGTGTCCTCTACACTTCCTGCCACCTTGATCCTCCTCATCACCTGATTGCTCCTCTCCTCTCCAAAACCCCACTCTCTGCCGCGACTTCACCGTTGTATCCCCCCTACCCTCCACCTCTACATACTTCATCTCCGAATGCAAGGTGGCTTCCATCGATCCCCCCTCGTGGATGATGCCCTCTCTCCCTCCATTTATCCCTCCTATCAACTCTGATCCTCACCTTCCCCTCCCTTCATTTTCCCAGCCTCCCTCTCCCCTCCCTTCCATCCTGTTTTTTCCCTGTCTACCCTCTCTCTGCCTACCTTCTTGCCCCTGAGTCCCTTTGTATTCCCCTCCTCTGCCTTTCCCCTCTTGTGTCTGCCCCCCACTTAAGATTCCTCTCCCTCTATCAGTTCCCTCCCCCACTTCGTTTTTCCTCTTCTCCCCCTTTTATTCCCCTCATCTGTCCAGGTCCCCCCCCATCTGCCCTTGGCTGTGGTGTGTCATCTTTGTGCCAACTCTTCAGTGCAGTGTTTCAAGTGAGTGTTAAGTGTTGTGCGTCTTTTCCGAAGTGTTGTGAACGGAAATCATATCGTTGCTGGGTGTGATTTTTATATCTCTTGCGAAGAGGAACCAGACTGTCGCCGTGCTTTTTTTTAAATTGTCTGTCTACTATTTTAACTGTCTGCTTCCTGTGTATTTTATTAGTATCACCGACCCTTTGTTTTATGTTTAACCTTCCACAATTTTCCGCCATTTTGCAATTTAAGTCACCGTTTTTATCGCCTGTTTTTACTGTTTATTATCTTCTTCTTGTTTCAAAAATTCTGTAGGCTGAAGAGCGCCGTGCTAAGCTGCTGCCAGCCCGCCCCCTTCGGGGGAATCGAAACTCAATAAAGGAAAAAAAATTGCAATGTAATGAACCACCAGAGACCGAGGGATCCTCGTACCGAAATATGGTGGAAAAACAGGACAACCACCACAATGGCGCAGTGGTTAGCACACTGCACTCGCATTCTGCAGGACGACGGTTCAAGCCTGCGTCCAGCCATGCTGACTTACGTTTTCCGTGGTTTCGCTAAATCACTTAATGCGGGATGGTTCCTTCGAGAGGGCACGGCCGCTTTCCTTCTCCATCCTTCCCTGTTCCGAATTTTTGCTCCGTCTCTGATGACCTCGTTGTCGACGGGACGTTAAACACTAATCTCCTGCTCCTCCAAAGATTTATCGGTGCTGTTGAGATGTACTCTGAGAGACCTGACAGGGCCACACCAGAATGTCCTCCTGGTGAGCTATTTTGCCGCAGCGTGTCGCTGGCTGTCTGCGAAGGGGCCTGGGACGCTGTCATAGCCCACGCCGGCCTCGGCTCTTGTGAATTGCGGCGACCGGCAGTGAATTGAAAATCTTCGGCGAAGTTGGGCGTCGCTCTCCGCTGACCAAGTTAGGCCCAGGCGCCAGTTGGCGGCCGCATTTCCATGCGCCACCCTCCCTCTGTTTCAGACGCCTGAGCCGGTACCGATCCACTATTTCGCTTTTTCCAGTGGCACAAACCGACGTCGCAGTCTTACCCTTTAGTCCACTACTACGGAAAGTATCACTAAATCAGCTACCTCCTAAATCTCTGATCGCGCTTTTATTTATGTATACACGGTAAATGACGTACAATTCGCATCTCTCTTATTTCGTGAATGGTTCAAGGTACGGAAATGAGGTTTCTGCCACATGTTAATAGACAGAAGGCACATAACTGTGTGTGGGTAACACTTAACTGTCCTGTCAACTGATATACAGGAGCAACCGTGGAGATTGTATTGGAACTATGTAAGTAGTGGCCGAAATAAACTTGGCCTAGAATATATTTCATATACCTTACTATGGACAACAACTAATTCGAGGGTCGGGAATTTAGTATTTATTTACAGCTCGTACAAAATAAATACGTCTGGGGCCGGGCGACCGCTACGGTCGCAGGTTCGAATCCTGCCTCGGGCATGGATGTGTGTGATGTCATTAGGTTAGTTAGGTTTAATTAGTTTTAAGTTCTAGGCGACTGATGACCTCAGAAGTTAAGTCGCATAGTGCTCAGAGCCATTTGAACCAATCAAAGTTTTACCGACCTCCAAAGTAGTCACCAGCATTGTGTGTAACCCGTTGCCAGCAATGTGGAAGTCGTAGGATACTCTTAACACTATCCAGTTGCATTGACAGTTCGAGCGGCGCGATCTATTGCCTGACGAATTTGTAGCAGTTCTGAAACGAATGCCGTGAAGTGTTTCCTTCAGTTTAGAAATCCAGTTGAACTCGCGAGGGCTTAAGTCAGAGGAGTGCAGTAGGTGGTATAGCATTTAGCACCCCTATCAGTCAACAAATCAGTAACAGCTTGCACTGTACGTGCTTGAGCAATGTCCTGCAAAGTGGTGAGGTCCTGCAGAAAGTGTCGTCACTCCTGTCTCTATGCTGTTCATTTTTGGAACACTACCTACGACCAGCTGGTGGCAGCGGGGATTCGTTGCTGCTACGTACCACCTTGGTATTTAGTGGCTGCCTGTGAGGCGCGTCCGCGATTGCCTAAGCGTGCTGGTTCGCGCTGCCTGTTAATAAATTTTTAGTTAAGTACTGGCTATATTCCTTAATGTTCTGATCGATGGATCCTTATTTAAGATTTTACTTAAAATTGTACATCTCCTTTGGGCTATGCTCGTACTGCCCAAGTTTTTTCTGAACTTGCTTAAGCACAAGGTAGTCTCTTGATTGTTTTGCTACCTGAATGTTTCAATATCAGTTAACCATAATTACTGATTTGAACCTAGACTGGAATTGTACCTGTCTCGCATGTGCACAACAATCTGTTTTGCTGTTTTGGTACTTGATAAATTTTTCCGTTGAGTTCATGCTGATTTTAGCAGTGTCTTTTCCCACTTGCGTGTTAAGGGCCTGTTAAATTTGATTGGTTTTCTGAAAATCCTTTGAAGGCCTTCAGTGACCTTTTCTTAAATTGTCTTCAAGATATTTTGCTGTTGTTCTTTGAGTATTTTTTTCCAAAAACAAGAGTTTTTTACTGTTTTATATTTATTCTGGTACTGTGTTTTGTGGCTTGTTGAGGTAAAAACATTTGTTAAAGCCGATTATTGCTGTGAGCAACTAATCAGTCTTACACTGTTGCTCATAATTGTTTGTGATTATTGTATTTATTTATTCATGGTGGTTAAATAAATGTAACCATTCAAACGACAAATGGCACTGTAATTCCGGAATCTCCCTTCCATGCTTTCCTTGCCCTACCCCATCCTCCCGCCCCCCCCCCCCCCCCCCCCCCTTGTGTTTATGGATTTCATACACTGGTAACTGAAAAAACTTCACAAGCCAAGTTCGCTAAAAAAGCATTTTATTGGACGACGGATGACGGAGCTATCTGTCGTCATCGGATCTTACGCTTTCGAATTTTTAAAACACATTTTCATGTGTTTTCTGCCGTTTTAAATAATTCACCTTTACTATACTTGGACAAAGATGAATCAGTGCACTGTTCGAATAGTGCATAAGATCTTTGACTTTGTGTTTACGTTTATCTGTGGTTCGCTTGCGCGCCAGCAGTTGTACAGCCCTCAAGCAATCTAATTTGAGGCGTAGAACGAACAGTTGAGTTTTTAGCGAAGGAGGTTCGATATTTGTGCATATGAGATAAATTATCTGGAATACTTCACTAGGGACGTGAAAACTTGTTTGTAATCATGCATTAATGACTTTATGGACAAGATTTTTGGGAGGAATTTTTCAAGGAATCCAATGCATGGCCAAGAGTAAAATGCTTGTTTGTCAGAACTATTAACTGAAGGAAATATTTGTCTCTCGGATAACTAATACCATTCATGATTAGTTGATCTAAATGGTTCAAATGACTCTGAGCACTATGGGACTTAACTGCTGAGGTCATCAGTCCCCTAGAACTTAGAACTACTTAAACCTAACCAACCTAAGGACATCACGCACATCCATGCCCGAGGCAGGATTCGAACCTGCGACCGTAGCGGTCGCTCGGCTCCAGACTGTAGCGCCTACAACCGCAAGGCCACACCGGCCGGCTTGTTGTGCTAAGTAAGAAGATTAATTTACAGTGAGGAGGGTAAGTAATCTTAGTTATTTTACTTCTCAGCAAAGCAGCATTTTATTTTCGTGGACATTTCGAGCCAAAAATAGCGCTTCGTGTCATGTAACTTTAACAATATACTTCAGTGTTGAGTTTCAGTTATATAATCTTCACTGAGTACACAATTGATTACTTTTGACATTCGATTAGATTAGTTTTCTTTATTTGAAATTCAGTATTTCACTAAATTTAAAGTTTTGTTTCATGACACTGTTGACATGCGCAACACAGGGCCAACCAACAGTCAGTAATGCTGAACAGTTGAATACGATATCCAAGCACTCGTTTCGCGAGCAGAAAGTTTTTGAAAAAAAGTATATTCAGTACTTTCATTTATAGATAAAGCTTTTGTAGAACGCTTACAATGTCAGGTGTAAGATAGTTTAATGATGTAACATTGGCACCAAATTTCAACACAAATCTCTCCAACTTCACCGTTGTTGCGTCCCACCATTGGAGGGTGTGCACATCCCCCCCCCCCCCCCCTCATCCACATTTCATTGCTTTTGTCGCCCCTGCGATGCAGGTCACACCCACGACGCCCAGCGCTGAAGTCACGCGATTTTCGTATAGGTGGCTGAGGAAACATTGCGGACACACAACCGCTCAGAATCGCTACAAAAAGGCCTCAAGAGGTGGCATACAGGATGTCAATGAAAACACCCCTTTCGTTTCGGTGTTACCACAAAGTTTCTGGTGGAAAACGACAGTTCGAAGCGCAATGAGCAACAGGAGGGAGTTCTTGGCTGCCTTTCACAACTGATGGCAACGACTCAACCCTTCACTGGAACGTAGTGGGCATCCCCCATGAACGTGATCGTTCCCTTTGGAGGCAGCACCAGTGGCTTGGATGATCGGATTTTCAATTTTTCCTTTGTATACAAGCGAGAGCGCGCCTGTCAGAGAAAGTCGCATCCAAAGGTTCTAGCATTTTTTTTCATACAAACTAAATCAATAAAGGTGCCCTATTTGTTGGCGAATCAACGCGGATTGTTCATTGTGTGTGCATGGAATTGTGAACCACTCGCAAACAAGCAAAATGGTGTAAGAACTTTGCTAGAACAAATACGCCGGCAGCCGTTGGAGAGAGTCACTTCTTATCAATGACAACCGGTTTCAATGCGGACAGGAATTGCTGCTGTCAGTGGTTGGAGGCCATCCTAAATTAATTTCACAATAATTGTGAAGTAAATTGCAAACAATGGACATTTGGAGTCTGGCAGCTCGCAAAAGCAAATGCCCACAAAGCCACATAAAACTGCACCTCTTAAGTAGCCAAATGACACACAACTTAGACGGTAGCTGACTGGCGTCGGACAGTGTGGACTTGTACGTCGTGACTGTCTCTTTTCAAATGATGCGAGGTGTCGAAAGCAGCAGTGGCCCAATGTGGTGTTCACCATGATGTCCATGGAGGGTGTAGTTGAGGCCAGAGGTCTTTTCGTAATTATCTAGGTCGATCAAGACACGTTAACTTCAACATGAGCTAGGTTGTTTATTTGTTTTGGGCCCTTTGTTCAGGTAATAGAAAACATAAACCAGCACGTTTATTTCAAAATTCTCTGTGACTAAATGTTGCCCTATACGAAAACAACACAAAATTCCCATATGTCACTGTTCATTTATCACACCTGTTCTCGTACATGCCATTAATGTTATTCTTGTACGGGGGAGACATTTTATTTGTACGGGATGATCCAAAGGCCACATTTAAAAACTCAAAACTTCACGGACTAATGTAGGTAGGGAGGTAAAAATTAACACTCGAGCTTGAAATGCGTTGGGGTTTTGCAGAAACAAAAAATGTCAGAAAATGATTAACAGGTGGCGCTTCATATGATGCAAAAGTCAATAATTAGCATAGCAACTGATTTTTAGCAAATACGATATTGTTTTTCACAAATGCTCAACAAATCGGCCGTCACTGATCAACAGCACCTGTAGTCGAGGAACAATAAATTGAAATATCTAATCAGTACGTATGGTGAGAACTTGTCGTCGGATTTTGTTTTTAGAGGAGGAAGAGGAGATGATAGTGTTTAACGTCCAATCGACAACCAGGTCATTAGAGGCAGAGCACAAGCTCGGATTAGGGAAGGATGGAGAAGAGAAACGGCCGTCCCTTTTCGAAGGAGCCATCTTGGCTTTAGTCTCAAATTGAAATCATGATGGCCGGACGCAGATTAGAACCGCCCTCCTTCAGAAAGTGAGTCCGGGTACTTTTAGTATCCCTAATGAGGTCGGACGATCGCGACAGATTTGCGAATTCTAGGTATCCCCACAACCAATAACCACGCGGATTCAGGTCATGGATGACGGAAATGGCGGTTCAGCACCTATCCTCACCAAACGATGTACACAAAATATCAATATGGGGAGTAGCGCCATCCTGCATAAAAGTTGTACCTTCCAGTGGGTGTTGATTTCCCTGGCAAGGGATGCTTTGACTCCTTGCCTCATTACAGCTCATGTTTTACACTATCTCATGCGGCGCCAGTAACGTGTTGCTGCCGACAACAGTGTTGACCAGTTTTTGCACTCCTTTTGTTTCAATTAAACTCCATGTCATTTTAGGAATGTGTGCCGATTTTACCTCTCTTTCTACATTATTCTGTGAATTAGTACAGTTTCAATTGTTAACGGACTTTTGGGTCACCCTGTAACTTGCACGCCCGGTATCGGCCGATAAATACCAAATTATAGTGCGTGTCTAGTGAAGAAGTACCATGTCCGAAAGAACACTGCATAGCCGGCCGTGGTGGCCGTGCGGTCCTAGGCGCTTCAGTCTGGAGCCGCGCTGCTGCTACTGTAGCAGGTTCGAATCCTGCCTGGGGCATGGATGTATGTGAGGTCCTTAGGTTAGTTAGGTTTAAGTAGTTCTAAGTTCTAGGGGACTGATGACCACAGCAGTTGAGTCCCATAGTGCTCAGAGCCATTTTGAACACTGCATACTTCTTAATACAGGCACTGAAATTTTGTATTTATCGGTTGATACCGGGCCTACGACTTACAAATAATATGAAATGATAATTAAATCAAAACCCTAAGCTGTCAACAGGCTTTGATATACATCAACGGGGACAGTTAAAAATGTGTGCCCCGACCGGGACTCGAACCCAAGATGTCCTGCTTACATGCCAGACGCTCTATCCATCTGAGCCACCGAGGGCACAGAGTGCGACAACAGGGATTTATCCCTTGCACGCTCCCCGTGAGACCCACATTCCCAACTTAATGCCCACACACTGTATTCGTAGTGACGCTGCCCGTTACACTCATTACTCGCGGCAGACAATCTTATCGAGTCCCGTAAGAGTTCGGGTAATGCGTCTGCATCCAGTACACAAGAAGGAGGTCAATGGCGGTTAGCCTTAACTATATGAAGATGGTATCTGTTCTTTCGTAATGTCCGATACCTTCTTCATATACAAATAATATGCCTCCGCCGACCGTTGTGGCCGAGCGGTTCTAGGCGCTTCAGTCTGGCACCGTGCGACCGCTACGGTCGCAGGTTCGAATCCTGCCTCGGGCATGGATGTGTGTGATGTCCTTAGGTTAGTTAGCTTTAAGTAGTTCTAAGTCTAGGGGACTGATGACCTCAGAGCCATTTGAGCCAATATGCCTCCCCTGTACGAGAATAACATAAATGGGATGTTCGAGTACAGATATCACGCATGGAAGACCACATAGGAAGTTTAAGTCCGGCCGTGAGTCGCGCTCGGATACCCGAAGCGGTTAAGGTGACTACTTGCGTAAAGCGGGAAATCCGGGTTCGAGTGCCGATCCGGCACAAATTTTCATTGTCATCATTTCATTGTACAGCTGGAGATGGTTCACACTCGCAACTGCGAATAGATTTCACTTCTGTCATAGCAGCTGTAGTCGCACATAGATGCATCGCACTTCACAACACAGGCACTGCAATTTCGTATTCGTGAGTGTTGCTCTTTCTTCTGTATCTTCGTGATGAGTATGCTTTTGAAACTGCCGACTTCCAAGATGACAACACACAGGGCTCCACGCGTACGCGCCTGGTTTGTCGAACACTCAGATACTCCACCGCATCTCGAGTGCTCTGCTAAGTCACCCGACCCTTAGTCCACAGAAAATGACTGGGACTATTTGGAGCAAATAGCAGTCTACATCCCAACAACCTGGTAGCTCTACAGCATATGATCATCAATGAGTGGCTTCTGATGAATGCGGCGTACCAGAAGAAACTTGTGGACTCCCTTCATCGTCGAAATCGAACTGGGGGTGTTATCTAGGACAGAATTACTGTTACAGAATATTAGCTAATTGTTTGTCCGGTGTGTTTATTTTTTTCTGATACTGGTGACATTTCATTACTTGTCTAACAAGGGGATCTTCCATACTGTAAATCACGGATTTTGATGAAGCTTCAAATATGTTGTAGAGGCACTTACCCTGAACACCTGGCTATCCGATTTTTTTTTTGGCGACGGGCCTTGGTTTTTGAGAAAATTGATTTTGAAGGTCATTGCGGGCTTTTTATACACGTAACATTACATATATTTCAAGCAAGTGAGTGGAGTGTTAAAGGTTCACGGCTACTGCGTTGGAGGTACTCGTGTTCGAATGCTGCTCGTGTACTTTTTTTTTCAAAATCGAAAGAAATTTTTCAATTTTATTTCAAAGAATATCAAAAAACAATGTAAGATGTGCGAAATTATAAAGATATATTCAGTTTTTAATTTTTTCAAATATTCATTCCGTTTGTGGTTCGCAGTTGGAGTTCCAAATGTTCATACAATGGTCGCTTCTTGTATTACCTGAAATCGATCTCCGCCCATTATCTTCCCCTCTCCCTTGAATACCCGTAACAGGAACCTTGGCTCCTAGTTGCGGCCAATGAGGATGCGAGTTGCATTCCTTTACGTTCGCATGTAACTGCAGCGCTCGCAAAGCGTCTCTAGTGCCGCGTGTTAGAAAATTCTGTGAAATGGATGAACCAAGTTTTCCTGCAGTAGTGCAGCCAGAAGAAGATTCACATGTAGAGGAGTTGAACGAAGAATCAAAAGGCGAAATCACAAATGACATTAAATACGCCGAAAATCTATTCCGCGATTTGACTCTCGTAACGAATAGCGTGATCTCTACCAATTCCGTTGCAATTGGCGATATGTATCGTAATACAGGATCTCTTGGCCGAAAGACAGATCATTATTGATGATGAATTGGTAGATTTCAACAAAGAAGATGAATTGGGAGAATATGATGTGAACCACAAAGGGAATGAATATTTGCAAGAGTTGGTAACTGAATATATCTTTATAATTTCGCACACCTTATTCTGTTTGTTGATATTCTTTGAAATAAAACTGAAAAATTCGGTCGATTTTGGAAAAAGAAGTGCCCGAGCAGTGTTAGAACACGGTAACTGCATCGCAGTAGCCGTGCACCTTCACCGCTGCGCTTACTTGCTTGAGATATATGTAATGTTACGTGTATACAAAGACCGCAATGAACTTCAAAATCGATTTTCTCAGAAACCAAGGCCCGTCGCCAAAAAACCGGATAGCCACATACTCAGGGTAAGTGCCTCTACAACATATTTGAAGTGCATTAAAATCCGTGATTTCCAGTATGGAAGGTCCCCTTGTAAGTACAAGTGTAAGGATCCTTTGCTCAGACAACTGTTGTTCAGTTTCAACTTCAGGCAGAGATCAGCAATAACGGTAAAACTGTGCTACCGAAATCGCCTTGTGGCATGTATTGATTGAAGCCGCGTCCTCTCACCATGAAAGAAAAGCGGGGAAATATCCACGCCGGAGGCCACCACATCTTCACGACCCTCCCACCGAACTTCACGGCACCACTTGGTCACTCGGGGCGTGATTCACTTCGCCGCCCGATAATAATATCAAAGCGGCCGAGAGGGACACGGCGTCCGTTCTCTCTACTGCACAAAAAAAAAAGGAGACTAGCGTGGAAATACGACATCGCCCTCCCACGTGGCTCTTCAAGCCGACGGACTGCTTGAAAACACAGATAAGCTGCCGCTATAAACCAAACTGGGACGGACAGGTAAGTGGCCACCTATAGTGCATCGTCCAATGCTGTAGTATATACGTCAGTTGTAAAAGTTATTTGAATGTAGTACAGGTTTGACTATCGAAGAAAACAAGCTGTGAAATGTGGAACGGAAAAATAAAGGATTTACCAAAATATTTCGGGGTTCGGGCATACAAGCTGTTGCCAATCCTAAATCAGATAGAGATTGTTGTGTATTACTTCGCGTACGATGGAAAGAAGAAGTGGGCTACACAGTGGTTAACCTGACTGGAATACTCTCTTTCAAATTCTGAAGGTGGCAGGGGTAAAATACAGGGAGCGAAAGGCTATTTACAATTTATACAGAAAGCAGATGGCAGTTATAAGAGTCGAGGGGTATGAAATGGAAGCAGTGGTTGGGAAGGGAGTGAGACAGGGTTGTAGCCCATCCCAGATGTTATTCAATCTGTATATTCGGCAAGCAGTAAAGGAAACAAAAGTTCGGAGTAGGTATTAAAATCCATGCAGAAGAAATAAAAACTTTGAGGTTCGCCGATGACATTGTGATTCTGTCAGAGACAGCAAAGGACTTGGAAGAGCAGTTGAACGGAATGGACAGTGTCTTGACAGGAGGGTATAAGATGAACATCAACAAAAGCAAAACGAGGATAATGGAATGTAGTCGAATTAAGTCGGGTGGTGCTGAGGGAATTATATCAGGAAATGAGACACTTAAAGTAGTAAAGGAGTTTTGCTATTTGGGGACCAAAATAACTGATGACGGTAGAAGTAGAGAGGATATAAAATGTAGACTGGCAATGGCAAGGAAAGAGTTTCTGAAAAAGACAAATTTGTTAACATCGAGTATAGATTTAAGTGTCAGGAAGTCGTTTCTGAAAGTATTTGTATGGAGTGTAGCCATGTATGGAAGTGAAACGTGAACGATAAACAGTTTAGACAAGAAGAGAACAGAAGCTTTCGAAATGTGGTGCTATAGAAGAATGCTGAAGATTAGATGGGTAGATCACATAACTAATGAGGAGGTATTGAATAGAATTGGGGAGAAGAGGAGATTGTGGCACAACTTGACTAGAAGACGGGATCGGTTGGTAGGACATGTTCTGAGACATCGAGGGATCACCAATTTAGTATTGGAGGGCAGCGTGGAGGGTAAAAATCGTAGAGGGAGATCAAGAGATGAATACACCAAGCAGATTCAGAAGGATGTAGGCCGCAGTAGGTACTGGGAGATGAAGAAGCTTGCACAGGATAGAGTAGCATGGAGAGCTGCATCAAACCAGTCTCAGGACAGTGGCGTGGCAACTGTAGTCGTAGGAAAGCCGGACAGGAGCAAAAATGATTAGCAAACAAGTCAAGGAAACAAAAATGTTCAAATGTGTGTGAATTCTTATGGGACTTAACTGCTAAGGCCATCAGTCCCTAAGCTTAGACACTACTTAACCTAAATTATCCTTAGCACAAACACACACCCATGCCCGAGGGAGGAGTCGAACCTCCGCCGGGACCAGCCGCACAGTCCATGACTGCAGCGCCGTCGACCACTCGGCTAATCCCGCGCGGCACTTAAGGCAACAAGCAGAAGATTTCTTAACTTGTGTTTCTCCACGTGTACGAAGACTCATTACAAATAAAGCAGCAAGAAAAAGAGTCCAGTTATTACAATGTCAACTAGGATAAAGCTCGCTGTTCTAAGCACGAACGATGTTGTATTGGCGCGGAGACCCAAAGTGCAAGTGGGATAAGCGGCTGTCACCGGCCGTCGTAAACCGCGGCGGCAGAGGGCGCTTGTAGCCCACAGCCGCTGGGGGCATGGCTCAGTGGGCGCGCACCATTGGGTCTGCCAATCCCTCGCAATCGCTATCGGCGTCAGAGGGAAACTTGCAATTCCGTTGCCAACTTGACGTCCTTGGGGTGGTATCGATACGTGTTACCACCCAGTCAGGCGTCTGCAGTGGTGTGTTGGTGGGAGGGAGAGGTGGAATTGTGCTTTAGGGGACAATTTACCCCTCCCGGAATATGGGTACAGGCTTTTTATTCATTACAGAATTCTCTTGAAATTACAGCATTGATTGTCAACGACTTTACTGAACTCAGATTTAACACTGCTGAATGTTATGGGAAATACTGTAACCTCAACAGTCACCACCCATGCTGGGGATTTTTTTTTTTTTCAATACTCTAACGCACGGATTCGTAGCAAAACATAAGCATGACATAAAAAAAAAAACTCCCCTTCCCTTGCGGCACAAAGGATCCTCAATAACAGTTACCGTTCGCCTGTGGACAAAGAAGACCCGTGATGGCTTAGGAACCCTATGTTCAGGTTTACGTGGTAGTAACTATTTTTTTTTTTTTTTTTTTTTTGCAGTACGTTAGCGAATTTGTGGTAAGTTCCTATGGGACCAAACTGCTGAGGTCATTGGTCCCTAGGCTTACACCCTACTTAATCTTACTTAAACTAACTTACGCTAAGGGCAATGCACACGTCCATGCCCCAATTAGGACTCGAATCTCCGACGGGGGGAGCCGCGCGAACCGTGGCAAGGGGCCTAAGACCGTGCAGCTATCCCGAGTGGCAGGTTTACGTGGTAGCTCTGTTGCAGCAGACGGAAGAACACAGACGGCTATACTTAATCTATGAATCCAAACGCACCAGTCGAAACAGAAAATCGCATTTTATGCGCTGGAAGAAAGGGAGTAAGTACTGATATTTCATAATCGAGAAGAAGTTCTCTCCAGGGATTGGAACATCCTCAACTTTGTGGGGTGTAACACAGCCCCACACGCAGTCATAGAACAACAAATGTCGAGTTGGTATGGCGCTTCACAATAATTTGACAAACTGGAGAAACAGGGATTGCCTTTGTTCAGTCCTTGGCAGTTAGAAGTCGATTCTACCGGCAGATCTGAGGGAAGTTTTCGAATATTGATGATGTGAGGATTTTAGATCGTTGAATTTTTTTAATGCAACCAGTATTCATATTAATAATAAAGCAGATGCATATTGCATATACAGCTGCATATGCTTATCGTTTGGATGTCAAAGTAACCTACCTTAAAAAAACTAGTTTGATAACTATCAATCGTATGAGGTACAGTAAGTTTCATGCACTTCTTGTCATATTTATTTCCTCGGGCTTGTCATGTTTCCAGATACATCAAAAATGGCAGTTTCAAAAAGTTGCCTCATTCTGGAAAAATGTCTTGGACGCCCGTGCAGATAGGTAAGATTGCTGAAAACTTACCACAAGGATAGAAGAGCACACCCGCCGAAGTGAGGTCCCAACTCCTGAAGAATGCTTACGAAATTAACTAAATCGATGTGGAGAACAAAAACAACCATTATGAGGTTGTTGTTGTTGTTGTTGTGGTCTTCAGTCCTGAGACTGGTTTGATGCAGCTCTCCATGCTACTCTATCCTGTGCAAGCTTCTTCATCTCCCAGTACCTACTGCAACCTACATCATTCTGAAACTGCTTAGTGTATTGATCTCTTGGTCTCCCTCTACGATTCATTATGAGGTATAAGATTAAAAAAAGACTTCGTAGATCATTTGCAGTTAGTTTGTGATTGAAGGGTTCACTCTCACAAACTATAAAAAATAAATAATTTATTTTTAAGAATACGTCTGAAGCAAATGCGAGTGTTGGTGACAGTTTGCTTACCATGGAGAAATGAATGAAAATGAAGTTTTCTTAAGTATTTTCGGAAAATTGTTATATGCCTTTCGTTTGAAATCCTAAAATAGACAAATAATAATAATTAAATAGGTAAAAGATCAACGTCTTTGTTACTGTCCGATTCCCTTTGTCAAAAAACACGTTTTTTTTATTGAAATTGCAGTACCGTTTTCGAACTTATATTTTTATTTCGACTTTTTCTTGATTCCACCTCGAGTAGTCAAACTTGCGTTAAATCCATCTCTCTGTTATTCGAACGTTTTGTTAGGCCCTTTGAACTTCTGGTTAGCGAAATTTGCTTCCGACCACAAATACAATGGTAATCAAAAGCCTTAATTTTCGTTTCGAAAGAAAATAGAATTCCGTAATTAATCTTTTGTTCATTTGCAGATACGTCTGCAGTCCTCATACACACTGACACGGCCGCGCTAAAGTATCGTCATATGTCGCTAGAGGAACCAAAATAAAATAGAATACCTTAAAGTGGAATATTGTATGGTAATTCGTTTCCTAAATTTCAATGGCAATTCGACTGCAACAGTCCACGCACAGTTGTTGGTTTTACGACAACAGTGCACCTTATCATATGGCTCAGTAGTGAGGTAATGCAGACACTTCGACTGTAGGCAGATGAGCCTGAGTGATGATGAACAAAGTGGCAGACCACCTCTTAGTGAAAAGCACGGAACCACGACAGAAGTTGGAGGTGCCCTAATCACCGTGGACGAGAGCTTGGTGTATCAATACGACTGAAAAAAAGGAGCAAAACAAGCGTTGAAATCGTGTGGTTTCACGAACTCCAAGAAACAAGGAATACCGAAGATGAATTTAATGTTGATTATTGGAATTCCCGATTCTTTATCTTGAAACAGTGTGGTGATATACACTGATGAGCCAAAACACTATGCTCACCAGCTTAATAGCTTGTTTGCCCGCTTTTGGAACTAAATACTGCACTTATTCTGCTTATCTGGGATCCGACAGTTTGTTGGTAGGTTTTTGGAGGCATCTGACATTAGATGTCTACGTACACGTCATGTGCTTCGCGTAAATAGCGAGCCGCCGATTTGCGTACTCTGTGACGGCGCCCGATAATGACCCAAATGGGTTCTATAGGATTTACATCAGGAGAATTTGGTCGTCGAAACACCAGCGTGACTTAACTATAATGCTCCTCAAACCACTGTAGCACGAGTCTAGCTCCGAAACACGGACAATTATACTGCTGAAAGACGACGTCGTCGTCGGGGAAGACAACCATGAAGGGATGTAGGTGTTTGCATCTGTCAGCGTGTCTTCGATTAGACCTGCTACCACAGGTCCCATGCAAGCGCAGGAGAATGTCTCCCACAGCATAATACTGCTCTCATAAGCCTGCGTCCGTAGCGCGCAGCACGTTTCGAGCCGCCGTTCAGCTCAATGACGGTGTTTGTGGAGACGACCATCGACCTAGCGTAGCAAAAATGTGGTTCACCCGAAGAGCCAACAAGTCTCCACTGATTGACCGTCGAATTCACATGGTCCCGTGCCCACTGCAATCGTAACTGACGATGTCATTGGGTCAAGATGTGAACAGGCAAGTGTGGTCCGCTGGGAAGCTCCATGTTCAACAATGTACGATGAACGGTGTCTCCGAAACACTTGCACATGCTCCAGCACTGTGCTTTTTCCGCAGAGATGACACAGATCACCATCTGTACTACTATACAGAGCAGACAAGCCTCTGAACTCCTTGTTGTGTGACTAGTCGTGGATGTTCAACCATTTTGCGCCTAGTGGTAGTTTCACTGTCCTACGTCTTTCTGTAGATGTTCACGACAGGAGCACGTGAACATTCTACTAGCTTCGCCGTTTTCGAGATACTCGTTCGTAGGCTATGCGTAATAACAATTTCTCTGCCTCGTGGTGACTGGGTGTTGTGTGATGTCCTTAGGTTAGTTAGGTTTTAGTAGTACTAACAAGGGAACCTCCCCATTGCACCATCCTCAGATTTAGTTATAATTTGGCACAGTGGATAGGCCTTGAAAAACTGAACACAGATCAATCGAGAAAACAGGAAGTTGCGTAGAACTATGAAAAAAATAAGCAAAATATGCAAACTGAGTAGTCCATGCACAAGATAGGCAATATCAAGAATAAGGTGAACTGAGAAGCTCCGTGGCCCTGTGGATAGCGTGAGCAACTGCGGTACGAGAGGTCTTTGGTTCAAATCTCCTCTCGAGTGAAATATTTTTCTTTCTTTATTTTCGCAAAGTTATGATCTGTCCGTTCGTTCATTGACGTCTTTGTTCACTGTAATAAGGGGTGGAGGGAGACTCCAATTCACCCCCCCCCCCCTTCCGTTATTATCTTTGTTTTCCCTTACATCAGATAATGACAGCATAAGACAGTTGAAACTGTCCATCATGGAACAGTTGAAACGGGTCATCATGGAACAATAAAAATGTCTACAGTGTGATCGCGACGTATGAAGTGTGTTCATTTCCAACCATACCGAGCACCCCGCATCGCATCACATTCACCTCACAATGGAGGCCCCTACTTACAAGGGAACCCCCCTCAGATTTAGTTCTAAGTTGGCACAGTGGATAGGCCTTGAAAAACTGAACACAGATCAATCGAGAAAACAGGAAGAAATTGTGTGGAACTATGAAAAAATAAGCAAAATATACAGACTGAGTAGTCCGTGGGCAACATAGGCAACATCAAGGGTAACGTGGGCACAGGAGCGCCGTGGTCCCGTGGTTAGCGGGAGCAGCTGCGGAGCGAGAGGTCCATGGTTCAAGTCTTCCTTCGAGCAAAAAGTTTAAGTTTTTATTTTCAGACAATTATCAGAGTTCAGGCACTCACACATAATCAATTTCGCTCTCCAAAATTCCAGGACATGTTCAGATTTGCTTGGACATATGCAGGATTTGACGGTCTACACACTGAAAAATTTGAAAACGTTAAAAACATATGTTTTGACAGAGCACAGAGAAAACTGTGCGACTGTGAAACTGTTGCATTCATTTGTTGCAGTTTATGCGACACACACTTACGTTTTCATCACTTTTTTTGGAGAGATTATCACATCTACAAGAAAACCTAAATCGGGCAAGGTAGAAAAATCTTTTTACCCATTCGCCAAGTGTGCAAGTTAGGTGGGTCGACAACATATTCCTGTCATGTGACACACATGCCGTCATCAGTGTCGTATAGAATATATGAGACGTTTTCCTGGATCAAATGTTTTCGGTTGCCATTGGAGAGGCACGTCCTTTCGTCTACTAATCGCACGGTTTTGCGGTGCGGTCGCAAAACACAGACACTTAACTTATTACAGTGAACAGAGACGTCAATGAACGAACGAACAGATCATAACTTGCAAAAATAATGTGAGTAAACTTTTCGCTTGAGGGTAGACTTGAACCAACAACCTCTCGCTCTACAGCTGCTCACGCTAACCACGGGACCACTGCGCTCCTGTGCACACATTACCCTTGATGTTGCCTATGTTGCACACGGACTACTCAGTTTGTATATTTTGCTTATTTTTTTCATAGTCCCACACAACTTCTTCCTGTTTTCTCGATTGATCTGTGTTCAGTTTTTCAAGGCCTATCCACTGTGCCTAATTAAAACTAAATCTGAGGGGGGTGCGATGGGGAGGTTCCCTTGTAAGTTCTAGGGGACTGATGACCATAGATGTTAAGTCCCATAGTGCTCAGAACCATTTGAACCATTCGTAATAATAATCTCTCCTCCCTCACAGGCCATGAAGGCCCAAAGGTACTGACTGGCCGCCGAGTCATCCTCAGCCCACAGGCGTCACTGGATGCGGAAATGGAGGGGCATGTGGTCTGCACACCGCTCTCCCGGACGTATGTGTTTCCGAGACCGGAGCCGTTTACTTCTCAATCAAGTAGCTCCGCAGTTTGCCTTACAAGGGCTGAGTGCACCCCGCTTGCCAACAGCGCTCGGCAGACCGAATGGTCACCCATCCAAGTGCTAGCCCAGCCCCACAGCGCTTAACTTCGGTGATCTGACGAGAACCGGTGTTACCACTGCGGCAAGGCCGTTGACCGAATAATAATCTGCCCTTTGCCAAAATCACTTTTTAAAATGTATTTCCCCATTTGCAGCCCATACCTTCGCTAGGGTGATCCTCCGTCCGTGTCTGCTCCGCATACATTCTTTTGCTACCGCGTCGCATGCTCGCAACGCCAGCAGGCGGCATCCAATGCCAGGGGTCATAATGTTTTGGCTTGGGTGTATCTTCTCTTTTGAAGAAGTGTAGCGGTCTGTGTTCACTTCGAGATGACGGTGATCTCCGTTTGAGTGTGTCGATCATTTCTTGACGCTAATTCGTAAGTCAATAATTAAATAATACACCTACAAATATTCCTTTTGAGTTATCTCTTATTATATCGTATTTGTTTATCAGCACAAACTGTTATCATACACCACTACCACTGACTGCACCTCATTATTTCACGATACTCACCCAAGTCTCAACAGTTACACTGTCTTATGCCCTCAGTACTCTGTTTAAGAGTGTTAATTATGTCGATATTCGTACAACACCCCCATGTCGTTCGCGTCCGCCACTCTTAAACCCCTCGGCCGTTTTCGTATTGTGCTGTGTTGTTTCGTTGCTCCACCGTGGTGTCACTTCCCGCAGTTCAGCATCCCTACGTCGCACGTTGTGCTTTTCACCGACTGCACCATATGGCTTCACATGATTTGTCGATGAGTACAACTTTCTTCCAAACAATTTCCTTTTCTTGTAGGTGCTTTGTACTACCGAACTACTACATAAAACCGGGGCTGACTTCAAGGAGACTAACTATTAATATACCTACACAACAGTTTTAATTATCTTCCTATTAATAAAAATGAGAAGTGACTCGAAAGTTCCGCAGATACGGTCGCCTTATATTAGGTAATACTCAGTCCTATTCCTCCGCCGCTTCGTAATATTCGCAATTCTCTCGCTCATTTCAACGCTTTTGCATCGTTCGAAATGTCAAAAAGTATTCATCTTGTAACCTTTATTCTTGACGTTTCCTTGTTAAGCGTTAGACCTAGTAACAAATGCTCGTTCACACTTTCCCTCCGATTTTTGTTAAACATATTTGTTTCCTTAAGAAATTATAGATCTATGGTACTAAACATATTTGAACTGTTTTGTCCAATTAATGTTCTTTCCTGTGTTGTGACTGAATTACGATCTTTCCTGCCCGACCATACGCTCATAATTAACCTTGTCTGGGAACCGACTGCTTCATTCACACCTGTAAGCAGGATGAACTACAGTACGAGTACTTACATCAAGTAATACACGATGGGTTTGAACACATTAATTGCGACTTTGAATGTCTCCGATAACAGCCTTACTTCACAGAACAGTAGTAGGATTGCCGAGGCTACACGGACAGGAACCACTGTTGGTTGGTTGATAAGGGAGGAGATTAGATTAGATTAGAGATTAGATTAGATTAATACTAGTTCCATGGATCATGAATACGATATTTCGTAATGATGTGGAACGAGTCGAATTTTCCAATACATGACATAATTAGGTTAATTTAACAACATACTTAAGTTAATATAACAACTTTATTTTATTGTGTTTTTTGTTTTCCTTTATTTTTTATTTTTATTTTTTTAATTTTTTTATATTTTTTTGGTTTTTTTTCTTAATTTATATCTAAAAATTCCTCTATGGAGTAGAAGGAGTTGTCATTCAGAAATTCTTTTACTTTCTTCTTAAATACTTGTTGGTTATCTGTCAGACTTTTGATACTATTTGGTAAGTGACCAAAGACTTTAGTGCCAGTATAATTCACCCCTTTCTGTGCCAAAGTTAGATTTAATCTTGAATAGTGAAGATCATCTTTTCTCCTAGTATTGTAGTTATGCACACTGCTATTACTTTTGAATTGGGTTTGGTTGTTAATAACAAATTTCATAAGAGAGTATATATACTGAGAAGCTACTGTGAATATCCCTAGATCCTTAAATAAATGTCTGCAGGATGATCTTGGGTGGACTCCAGCTATTATTCTGATTACACGCTTTTGTGCAATAAATATTTTATTCCTCAGTGATGAATTACCCCAAAATATGATGCCATATGAAAGCAATGAGTGAAAATAGGCGTAGTAAGCGAATTTACTAAGATGTTTATCACCAAAATTTGCAATGTCCCTTATTGCATAAGTAGCTGAACTCAAACGTTTCAGCAGATCATCAATGTGTTTCTTCCAATTTAATCTCTCATCAATGGACACACCTAAAAATTTGCAATATTCTACCTTAGCTATATGCTTCTGATTAAGGTCTATATTTATTAATGGCGTCATACCATTCACTGTACGGAACTGTATGTACTGTGTCTTATCAAAATTCAGTGAGAGTCCGTTTACAAGGAACCACTTAGTAATTTTCTGAAAGACAGTATTGACAATTTCATCAGTTAATTCTTGTTTGTCAGGTGTGATTACTATACTTGTATCATCAGCAAAGAGAACTAACTTTGCCTCTTCATGAATATAGAATGGCAAGTCATTAATATATAATAAGAACAACAAAGGACCCAAGACTGACACTTGTGGAACCCCATTCTTGATAGTTCCCAGTTTGGGGAATGTGCTGATCTTTGCATGTTACGAGAACTACTTATTTCTACTTTCTGCACTCTTCCAGTTAGGTACGAATTAAACCATTTGTGCACTGTCCCACTCATGCCACAATACTTGAGCTTGTCTAGCAGAATTTCATGATTTACACAATCAAAAGCCTTTGAGAGATCACAAAAAATCCCAATGGGTGGTGTTCGGTTATTCAGATCATTCGAAATTTGACTGGTGAAAGCATATATGGCATTTTCTGTTGAAAAACCTTTCTGGAAACCAAACTGACATTTTGTTAGTACTTCATTTTTACAGATATGTGAAGCTACTCTTGAATACATTACTTTCTCAAAAATTTTGGATAAAGCTGTTAGAAGGGAGATTGGACGGTAATTGTTGACATCAGATCTATCCCCCTTTTTATGCAAAGGTATAACAATAGCATATTTCAGTCCATCAGGGAAAATGCCCTGTTCCAGAGAGCTATTACACAGGTGGCTGAGAATCTTACTTATCTGTTGAGAACAAGCTTTTAGTATTTTGCTGGAAATGCCATCAATTCCATGTGAGTTTTTGCTTTTAAGCAAGTTTATTATTTTCCTAATTTCAGAGGGAGAAGTGGGTGAGATTTCAATTGTATCAAATTGCATAGGTATGGCCTCTTCCATTAACAGCCTAGCATCTTTTAATGAACACCTGGATCCTGCTATATCCACAACATTTAGAAAATGATTATTAAAAATATTTTCAACTTCTGACTTTTTGTTCCACCAAACAGCGAGGTCAGCGGTCCAATCGTATTAGGGAAGGATGTCGGCCGTGTCCTTTGAAGGGAACCATCCTGGCATTTGCCTGAAGCGATGTAGGGAAATCACGGAAAACGCGGGTTTGGACCTTCGTCCTCCCGAATGCGAGACCAGCGTGCTAACCAGTGCGCCACCTAGCTCGGTGCGGCATCTCTGTCGTTGACTTCCACTTCGGAACGAGTGAGCAGCTTAGGTTTATCATCACAACAGTCCCTGGATTGTGTGACCCCAGTCAATGAGTCATTCTCGTAGTTGTTCTTTATTCAAGTGCGATATTAAAGACTACTTAACGATCACCAGTGCAGACTGCTGACGAACGTCTGAGCTTATACAGTGGGTTCCCAGGTATGTGAGTGGCTCGAAGACCTTTAGGTAATAGAACCCAATAGACGGCCTCGAGGGCGAGTGTTCATTAGAGGTGTCGCCAGGAGAGCCCCATGGAAGTGGGACAGGACCGCTCTTACTCTCCGTCTGCATAAATGATCTGACGGACAGGGCCAGCAGCAATTTACGGTTGTATGCTGATGACGCAGTGGTGTACGGTAAGGTGCCGCCGCTAAGTGACTATAGTACGATACAAGATGACTTAGAATTTCGCGATGTGATAAATGGCAGCTTACTCTAAATGCAGAAAAATGTAAGCTAATGCAGATGAGTAGAAAAAAAAAATTCTTGTAACTCTCAAACAGTACAAGTAGTGTGCTGTAAGACACAGTCACATCGATTACATACTCGTATATGGGTGTACTGATGCAAAGCGATGTGTAATGGAATGAGCACGTCAGGTTGGCGATAGGGAAGGCGAATGCTCGACATCGTTATACTTTGAGAATTTTGGGAAAGCGTAACTCATCTATGAAGGAGGCACCGTATAGAATGCTTGTGTGACCCATTCTTGAGTACTGATCGTGTGTTTGTGGACCCCAGTTCAGTGGCATGCCGCTAGATTTGTTACTGGTAGGTTCGATCAGCACACAGGTATTACGGAGTTGCTTCGTGAACAAAGATCGGAGTCCCTCCAGGAAGATGACGCTCTTTTCGTGAAGCACTATTGCGGAAATTTAAACAGGCACTTGAGGCTTTTGCTGCCGCCACCATATTTTTCGCGTAACGACCACTAATATAAGATGAGAGACATTAGGGGTCGTACTGAGGATAGAGATTGGAATACATCCAGCAAATAATCGAGGTTGTGGATTGCTACTCTGGGATGAAAGGGTTGACACAGGAGAGGAATTCGTGGCGGGCCGTGACAAATCAGTCAGAAGACTGAAATAACTAGTAGTGGTACGTAGTACCCTCCTCCATGCACCGTAGGATGGCTTGCGGAGTACGTAAATAAACGTAGGGATGTAGGTGTCACTGGTAAGACGTAATTTGTTAAATGAAACGTTTGGGAAATGCTTCGTGTATATATTGTACAGTATGAATGGACACCAAATAAGCTCCGAAGTGAGGAGCACTCACTTGTTCCTCGGCCACCACAGGACTGGCCTCGAGCCAACTCACTGCCAGCTGGCGGCCCTCAGATCTGTCCCCATCACGTCACAGCCCAGCCGGCTGTCAGGCGGGACAAACAGCGCGACATCTGTCCGACGCGGCTCTCCACCAGAAGACGTTCCTTCCTCCGGTTCTCAGTGACGGTAATGCCAGCGCAGCAGTTTGCTTTCGTATCCTCCGCCTCTGTCCGTACACATTCCAAACGTGTCACGTATAAAGAGAGCTGTAGTTACTGTGGCCGACGATGTGTGTGTGTGTGTGTGTGTGTGTGTGTGTGTGTGTGTGTGTGTGTGTATCTCGGAGAGAGAGAGAGAGAGAGAGAGAGAGAGAAAGAAAGAGAGAAAGAGAGAGAGAAAGTGAAAGTGAAAGAGAGAGAAAGTGAAAGTGAAAGAGAGAGAAAGTGAAAGAAAGAGGTTTTTTCTTACTTTCATTATGGTTTTCAGCCAGAAGATTGTCTGCAACTGCGCTCCACACCAAACTGTCGTGTGCATTTTAATATCTGTATAACTACTACTTTAAGCATCCACTTGAAACTGCTTGTTGTAGTCAAGTCATGTCCAGAGTTCTTTTTCCTAACTGAATTCGATGGCTCTTATTGGTTAATCTAACTACCCTTCCAATCTTCACTATTCTTCTGTAATATCTTTCACATCTAGTTGCAATTGTTCATCATTCAACAAAGTTACTAAAAGTTTTCCTGCTACTTCCTAATAATTTATTACTGTTGCGCAAGGAGTGGATTTATTAATTGATACAATTCGCCCTCTTAACCAGACTTAACTGAGGATTACAAGCCCGGCGGGTAGTCGTTACTATCTTCGAGGAAGCAGGTGGTTTACAACCGAACTAGTCTACCCCTACCAGTTACTACGATATTCCGCGTGACACTACCAGAGCTGTTCGGAAAGAAAGGTCCCATCGGGCGCGAAATGGAAACCACAATGAAAACGATGAAGCTTTGGACGGATGTGTTGGGCAGTGTCTCGAATATGACCATCGATCGCGTCATGTTGCTCTTTTCTTCTGTTCTGACTGTAAAGTGAGCAAATAAATATGCCTGAATAATAGTGTCGCCCGCCAAGTATGAGGGCCTGATGAGAGATTTGGCCTGGGATCACGCAGCCCACAGAAAGTAGCTGTCATGCGTTTCTTTCTTCACGACAATTCTCGGCCATGAAGTTGTTTCTGCAGCGTCTTCAACGGGAAGTGTTTGATCACACGCAATATAGTCCGTCACTGTCTCCCCCGAGATTCATCTATACTCACATGAGCCGCTAACTATGACAACATTTTGGTACAGATAACAAAGTGTAGACCTGCGTAGAGAATTGGCGGAAATCACAGGCGAATGCCTTCTATGTCGGAGCGGCGACTATGTACAGACGTAGCTGGAAGATGTAGCTAATTGTTGCAAATAAAAAAAAAATAAAAATAAAAAAACAATTTTTGCGCCAGATCGGACCTTACTTCCCAAATACCCCTCGTGTTCTCTCTTAGTACAATAGCGTTTTGCAAAATTAAAGCCAGACATACAGGCTGTCTCAGAGACTGGAAACGCGATGAATATGTTCAAGGTAACTGAGACTTAAAGATGGAGCCACTAGTAAATGGCCACGTAGCTTCATGTTGGTAAATTCGCGCAGACAAAAGTAACTACATTTCCATTTGGTGAATCTCGTGCAGGGTAAACATGTGATGTTGTTGGCAAAATTTTACTGTTTCTTGGATAAAATTCAGATATGGATATTGTGTACAATCTAACAAGAAATTCTAGAGCTGATTCGCGGATTTGGAAGAATGAAATATTAGAGTTTTATGTCCAGTAGGTGACGAGGTCGTCAGGATCGGAGCGTAGTCCCGGAAGGGGCAAGGCTGCGAAAGTCATGACAACGCACGTTCACACATAGTACGTATCGGAATGAACGGCCTGTTCCTTGGAAGAGGTATACGGCTAAAAATTCGTATCGTTTTGTTACCTATAATAGGCCAGAGAAATTAGTACCTTTGGATAAAGTAACGGACTGTAGTAGTATTGAGAAACAGTGTGGTACACGTAATACCGTATTTCAGAGGAATCCATTTTATGTTCGAGTTCTTGATGGTGGTAGTGAACTTAAATCAGGCGATAATATTCAGTCGGAAGTGAAATATGTATCATTTAAGGTTAAAAATATTATTACCCTAACATTTTGTAAAAGGCTCTGGCCAAATAGAAGAGGGACAAGCTAGGACATCAACTCTGTACGAGTCCCGATATTTCGAGGGCCACTTATAACAGCTAAAGTCCAAATAATTAATAGATGCGAAGGACACAACACCGAGATAAAACATGCACCCATGCCCATAGAGGAGTAACATCTTACTATCAACCGACAAGCAGTATGCTCGTATCAACATTTACATTGGTCGTTTAGCTCTATTTTCTTGTCTTGAACGTTGTCTGATGAAGATATCCATGGCATTCATCTTTACTAGCTTCCTTATCTCTGCCTAGCAACTGCTGTCTAGATGTAGTTGCATCTGCTCATGTCGTTAGCGCGTTCCTCGACAACGTCCAGCCCCCCCCCCCTCCCTCCCTCGAACACATCCGGCCATTACCAAACGGACGACTCCGTGATGCCTCAAGATGCATCGCATCAATAAATCGCTTCTATTAATGAAGCTGTGCTACAAATCTTCTTTTTCGCACTCCGGTTCAAAACTGCACTAGTTATTAGACCCACCATTTAATTGGAAAGTTGTAGTAAATTCCTATGGGACCAAACTGCAGAGGTCATCGGTCCCTAGGCTTACACAATACTTAATCTAACTTAAACTAACTTACGCTAATGACAACACACACTCCCATGCCAGAGGGAGGACTCGAGCCTCCGACGGGGGGAGCCGCGTGAACCGTGGCAAGACGTCCAACACCGCGCGGTTACCCCGCGCGCCACCATTTAATTTTCAGCATCCTTCTTTTGCACTACATATCATAAGCTTCAATTCTCTTCTTTCCTAAGTGGTTTATCTACCACATTTTACTTCTTTACGAAGCTATACTCCAGACAAATAGTATAAAAAATTCCTAACATTTAAATTTACATTCGATGTTAACGTATTTCTCTCTTGCAGAAAAGCTTTTCATGCTCTTGACAGTCTGCATTTTATATCCTCTCTACATCGGCCGTCATCAGTTACTTTGCTATCCAAACAGCACAACTCGTCTACTTCTTTCATTGTTTCATTTCCTAGTCTAATTCCTTCAGCATCACCTGCTTTAATTAGACTACATACCATTACCATTGTTTTACATTTGTTCATGTTAGTCTTGGAACCGGTCTATTCTTTTCAACTACTTTTCCAAGCCCTTGCTGCCTCTGATAGAATAACAATGTCATCGGCAAAGCTCGAAGTTTTTATTTCTTCACCCTGAACTTTAATTCCTTTTCGAAATGTTTCATTGGTTTCCTATACAGCTTTCTCAAAGTACAGTTTCAAAAATATCTGGGATAGGCTACAACGCTGTCCCACTCTTGTCTCCACTACTGCTTCCCCTTCATTTCCTTCCATAACTGAAGTCTGTATTCTGTACAAGTTGTACACAACCTCTCGCTCCCTCTGGTTTATCCCCAGAACTTTCAGAATTTAAAATATTGTATTAGTGTCAACATTATGAAAAGCTTTCTCTAAGTCTACGAACGCTATAAACATCGGCTTGCATTTCTTCAACCTCTTCTGAGGTGAGTAGTAACGTCAGTATTGCCTCGCGTCTTCCTTCATTTTTTAAGAACCTAAACCGATCTTCCCCGTGGACGAATTCTACGGCTTTTCTATTCTTCCATAAGAAATCAGTGCTAGTATCTTGCAATCATTACTTATTAAACTGATGGTCCCGTAAAATTCACACGTTTCAGTACCTTCTTTCTTTGGGACACAAACTGTTACATTCTTATCGATTTCTGAGGGTCCTAGTATTAGCAGAAGCCGACAGAAGTCCACAAATCGTATCCATGTTACCATATTGTGATGTGAATGTAATCCTTTTGTATCATGCAAATCCAATACTTATCAGTGCCTACTTGGATTAGCGAGTTTGGCAGCTGTGCACCTGCACCTTAAGGATGCACTTTGTACCATACTTTAGCTATCACATAGAAAAACATTTCGTTCACGTCCTCGTCTTGCGGTAGCATTCTCGCTTCCCGAGCACGGGGTCCCGGGTTCGATTCCCGGCGGGGTCAGGGATTTTCACCTGCCTCGAGATGACTGGGTATTATTGTGTCGTCTTCATCATCATCATCATTCACCCCATTGCGGTCGGAGGAAGACAATGGCAAACCACCTCCAGTAGGACATTGCCTAGTACAGCGGTGCGGGCCTCCCGCATCGTCCCCAACGCTCTGTCGAGGACTACGGGACTTTATCATCATCTATGTTTCTCATCGTAGAATGCACTGATGACAGTACCCGGCACCAAAACCGGTAGTCGTTAGGCAAAATAAAAGTGCGAATGTAAGCTAAAGCAAACAAAAATTTTATTTATCGTTCAGTTCAAATTAAATTATACAGGGTGTTACAAAAAAGTACGGCCAAACTTTCAGGAAACATTCCTCACACACAAAGAAAGAAAATATGTTATGTGGATATGTGTCCGGAAACGCTTACTTTCCATGTTAGAGCTCATTTTATTACTTCTCTTCAAATCACATTAATCATGGAATTGTAACACACAACAACAGAACGTACTAGCGTGACTTCACTTTGTTACAGGAAATGTTCAAAATGTCCTCCGTTAGCGAGGATACATGCATCCACCCTCCGTCCCATGGAATCCCTGTTGCGCTGATGCAGCGCTGGAGAATGGCGTATTGTATCACAGCCGTCCACAATACGAGCACGAAGAGTCTCTACATTTGGTACCGGGGTTGCGTAGACAAGAGCTTTCAAATGCCCCAATAAATGAAAGTCAAGAGGGTTGAGGTCAGGAGAGCGTGGAGGCCATGGAATTGGTCCGCCTCTACCAATCCGTCGGTCACCGAATCTGTTGTTGGGAAGCGTACGAACACTTCGACTGAAATGTGCAGGAGCTCCATCGTGCATGAACCACATGTTGTGTCGTACTTGTAAATGCACCGAAGTCAACATTACCTTCCTTCAATTGGGCCAACTGGCGATGAATCGAGGAAGTACAGTACATATTGACGAAACTAAAATGAGCTCTAACATCGAAATTAAGCGTTTCCGGACACATGTCCACATAACATCTTTTCTTTATTTGTGTGTGAGGAATGTTTCCTGAAAGTTTGGCAGTACCTTTTTGTAACACCCTGTATAACATTTAAGGTGCAGATCGCTTCTCGATCCTGTATCAGTTCAGTTACAATTTATTTCACGTGCTTAGTGGGCAGTATTGACTGTTAGGTGGTGACAAAGGTTCTCTCACGAAGTTACGGATTCAGAGATATCTCGTGTGTGCTATGGAATTTTTAGTATGAAGGCTTTTCTCGGATTAAGTGGCATTTCTGGAGTGGTTTCCAACGTCTGCTCGGAGGATTCTGAAGTTGAGCTTTCCGTGAGTTAATCCTTGATATGTGATAGCAATGGCTTAACCCCCCAAGTGGCTACTTGAGATTTAATATGAGTCTTTTCAGCGTGGATGTCAACAAGAATCTTGCCTCTCGTTCCTATAAAATGCGAGAAGTTTTGCACCGTCTCAACAGTACTTCTGTTCGTCCAAGCATTTTTATTGCCTCACCTTCTAGACACTGTGTGTATGCTTCGTGAATCAATAGCAAAAGACCATTCAAATTCAGTACCAACGTAAGAAATCGTTTATGCGTATTTGTACGCCATATCAGGGAGAAGTTTGTTACGTTGCCCTCTATTTTAGTCACTTGACTACAAGCGTACTGCCGCCACATCCAGTAGAGTTTGGGTTGAGAACACAGAACTTGGTTGACTGTGCAATTTGAAGATGTAATTGTCGCCATTGATCAAGCTAGTCACTTCACTTATCTTGGATGTGTTATAAGCTACCGGAGTGAGCTCGACATTGACAAGAAACTGCAGAAATATCAGATGATATGCGGAACAATCAATAGAACGATGAGAAATAAAGTGAGAAAAGTCACAAAAATCGAGTTTTGTAAGGTGAGGGGCCACCCTCACTTTATTATTTGGAAGAGAAACTTGGACAACTACTAAAAACATGAAGTAGATTCAAGCGGCAGAAATGAAACTTCTAAAGAGCTTGTGATGTATGCTATAAGTGAGAAGATCGAGTCTAATCGACAAAACTGGCTAGAACATCTACAAACAATTCCAGATTCAAGACTGCCGAAATAAGCTTCAAATTTTAAACCTTTAGGTACAAGATCCTGAAGAAGCCCAAGAAAAAATGGCTGGATAATTAGAAGACAGAACAGGCCTATGACCTACACCACGATGGAAGAGGAGTGGTCGCATTTTCCTGTAGCATGATGCGTTAGCTTCATATTTCAGAGTCTCTGAGCAGCTCACATTTACCTTGGTGCTTGTGCATCTTGGATACGGACTTCATTGGATTATTTCTCTTGTTAATTTGAAAATTCGTGTTGTACAGATCAGCAACACTGATTTTTTTTTCTTCTTTCACTCTTCCCACCAATGTCAAAGTTCCATGTAAGTGACTTCAGTATTTCATGGTAGTTTTCTGTGTTCTTGTTTTCCACATTAGAATAAGATTCCAAATGCTTTAAAAAAAGTTGTTTGAAAATTTAGTACTTCGTGAAATCGACTTCCATTTATGAGTACTAGTTCCCACAACTTACCTTAAGATTAGGCGACCCACATTCAATAAATATAATCAGGAATACACTCATTGTTCTATAAGTTGAAATGGTTCAAATTACTCAAATGACTAAGCACTATGGGACTTAACAGTTGAAGTCATCAGTCCCCTAAACATAGGACTACTTAAACCTAACTAAGGACATCATATACATCCATGCCCGAGGCAGGATTCAAACTTGCGACCAGAGCAGCCGCGTGGTTACGGACTGAAGCGCCTAGAACCGCTCGGCCACCGCGGCCGGGGATCTATAAGTGAGTAGCCTCTACTTATTTGCGTGTTATCATAAATACTAACCTGTGAATGTGAACTGACAACCTAAATGTGCTACTAAACTCAATGTCAGATCACTTACATGAAATTGAAAAGAATCCTGTGTGTGAAAACCGATCTTATTCATAAGCAAATAAACAAGCAAACCAGTAATTCCACGCTCAGTAGACTTGGTTAGTGCGAAATGATTGAAAGAAAATGTAACTGCATAAGAAAGAAAACCGTACTGTAATGTCGACCTGTATAAGAATGTAACCTGAAACAGACGAAAATTTCTGTACTGACGTATGGCCCTGTAAAACAAAGAAACTGACAGAACCTGCATTGGGCAAAGGAAACGAAACAATCACGTATTATGAATCTCACCTGCAAAACGAAGTCCTGCCAGAAATAGCAACACGCAAGACTCCGCAGCAGCTAAAAAACTACTGCTAAAACTAACTACAGCTGGTCCAGGGAAATTGAGTTCATAATCTGGACATAGAATGCCAGCGAAACACTTGACTCAGCCCTTAAGTTCTGAAATTTCAGTTAGGAAATAACTTATCAAAAAATAATTGAAGAATCTAACATGAAAATTCATTTAATCTTATAACTTCCACGTTACAGTAAATTAACTCAGAAGATCTATCATTAGAATAATTATCAAGAACTCTTCTATGACGAGGGTGAAATGGACCAACAACACAAGTCTACAAAAACAAAATAAACTTTTTACCTCATCAAATAGTACCTTGTTTTTAATTTGAAATTTTTTTTTATAATCGTATGCTATCCAACCGTCGTTCTGAATCACCATTCCTCATCGTAATAAATCTTCGAGTCACATTGTTCCAAAAGTCCATCCATGCATTACACTGGATACTCGACGAACCCCACCTGCTGCACACCGCAGCTTTCCACTACTGTCAAAGATTCTACGAGTCCACAGTGCTGCAGACGCAGATACTATTGCCTAACAACTGTTTCTCTTCTCGCAATTCTTCAAATACACTGATGCGCCAAAGAAAATGGTATAGGCACGCGTTTTCACATACAGAGATATGTAAACATGCTGAATATGGCGCTGCGGTCGGCAACGCCTAAATGAGACAATAAGTGCCTGAAATAGTTGTTAGATCGGTTACTGCTGCTGCAATTGCAGGTTATCAAGATTTAAGTGAGTTTGACCGTGGGGTTATAGCTGGCGCACGAGCAACAGGACACAGCATCTCAGAGCTACCGATGGCGATTTTCCCGTACGACCATTGCACGAGTGTACCGTGAATATCAGGAATCCGGTAAAATATCAAATCTCCGACATCGATGCGGCCGGAAAAATATCGTGCAACAACGGGACCGACAACGACAGAAAAGAATCGTTCAACGTGACAGAAGTACACCCTTCCGTAAATTGCTGCAAATTTCAATGCTGGGGCATCAACAAGTGTCAGCCTGCGAACTATTCAACAAAACATCATCGATTTGGCCTTTCGGAGCCGAAGACCTACTCGTGGATCCTTGATGACTGAGCGACAGAAAGGTTTACGCCTCGCCTGTGCCCGTGAATACCAACCTTGGACTGTTGATAACTGTAAACATGTTGCCTGGTCGGATGAGTCTCGTTTCAGATTGTATCGTGCGGGTACGGATACAACCTGATGAATCTATGGACCCTGCATGTCAGCAGGGGAGTTTTAAAGCTGCTTGAGGCTCTGTAGTGGTGTGGGGCGTGTGCAGTTGGAGTGATATGGGATGCCTGATACGTCTAGATACGACTCTGACACGTACGTAAGCATACTGTCTGATCGCCGGCATATATTCATGTTCGTTGAGCATTCCGACGGAATTGGGCAATTCCAGCAGGACAATGTGACACTCCACGCGTCGAGAATTGCTACAGAGCGGCTCTAGGAACACTCTTCTAAATTTAAACACTTCTAATGGCTCTGAGCACCATGGGACTTAACTTCTGAGGTCATCAGTCACTTAGAACTTCTTAAACGTAACTAACGTAAGGACATCACACACACCCATGCCCAAGGGAGGATTCAAACCTGCGACAGTAGCGGTCGCCCTGTTCCACACTGAAGGCCCTAGAACCGCTCGGCCACTCCGGCCGGCTTAAACACTTCGCTGGCCACCAAACGTCCCAGACATGAACGTCATTGAGCATATCTGGGACGCCTTACAATGTGGTGTTCAGATGATATCTCCACCTCGTCGTACTCTAACGGATTCGTGGACAGCCCTGCAGGATTTATGGTATCAATTCTCTCCAGCACTACTTCAGAGATTAGTCTAGTCCTTGTCGCGTCGTGTTGTGACACTTGTGCGTGCTCGCGGGGGCCCTACACGATTTTAGGTAAGTGCACCAGCTTCTTTGGCTCTTCAGTGTATATCATATTGCTTTGCAAACATTAACAAATCCAATAACGTCATCAAATATAACCATCTTATAGTACGAGGGGCGTTCAGAAAGTAAGATCCGATCGGTCGCGAAATGGAAACGACTATGAAAATCCGATAAAGCTTTGCACAGATGTGTTGGGTAGTGTCTCTAGTATAACCCCAGTTAGCATCACGTCGCTTTTCTCATTTCTGAGCTCGCAGTGAGTGCGTAAAGATGTCTAGAAAATAGTGTCTGCCGCCAAGTACGAGGGCCTGGTGAGAAATTTCGCCTGAAGCTATGCAGCTAACATTACATAACTGTCGTGCTGTTTCTTCTTCAAGACAATTCTCAGCCGCATTCTGCAGGGGCAATGAAGATGCTCCTGCATCGTTTTCAAATGGAAATGTGAGATTACCCACAATACAGTCCGCAATTGTCTCCCCCTGGGTTTCATCTCTGGTCACAGGAACCGCTGTCTTTGAAGACAACATTCTGACACAGACAACGAGGTGTAGGCCAGCGTGGAGAATTGGCGGAAAGCACTGGCGGCTGCCTTCTATGATGAGGCTATTGAAAAGTTGGTACAACGCAATGACAAAAGTCTAAGTCAGAACGGCGACTACGTAGAGAAGTAGCTGAAAGGTGCAGCTAATTGTTACAAGTAAAACATTTCTGATGTTCACTGTGGTTTCAATTTGGCAATCAATCGGAGCTTACTTTCTGAACAGGCCTCGTATCTTATGGTATTTCCGCGGCGTGCAGTAGCCAAATTATTAATGGAATGTCGCCTAAGATGCAGTGCTGTTTATTGTAGTGACGAGAGAATAGCGCTCGCACGTTCATTTCGGAGTTCAAACCGTTACTAATTCAGATCGGTTTCAACTAATTAAAAACAAACCCATTACACGCTGGAATAAGAAGTACCCTCTGCTAGGCATTTGACAGTACAGATGTAGATGCGCGACGGCGCAGCTTCCTCGGGCGGAGAGGTTCGCGGGAGTCGGCGGCCATCCATCATGCAGCCCGTCTGCGAGCGGGGCGGCGATGGCAGCTTTTAGAGCGGCTGTCTGGCTCGCTTGCGTGGATCAGTGAGTGGGGGTGGGGGGAGGAGGGGTCGCCAGCCAAGACTACGGCAGAGCTGCGGGAGGGCCGCGTGCCGACTCGCTGCGACCGCCGCCAGCTTTCAAGGCGGCCTCGAAATGCTACTAGCGGCGCTCAAATATGCGCCTAAAAACCTGCACCACTAACGCTGCCGCTGGGTGAATCGCAAGCAGCACTGCATTTACTACAGCACCGTCGTAGGCAACGCCCAAACAAAATTATTTCAATAATAAAGGCGTGGATCAAATGTAAGTTATTTACTCTGTATGGTGAACGGTTTCGTTCTCTTATCGGCACGTCAGGCCATATTTACTCGGTGAAAAAGAGTAATAAACGTTCTTAGAGGTGACAGAACATGAAAACAATCATAAGAGTGTAAGGGGTCCATGACTAAGGAATTTATTGCTAGCGAACTCGAGCAGATCCATTTGTTGTGGGTACCTTCCCACTGTGGTATCCTCTATAATGATGAAGTTGATGCATTAGCCAAACAAGCAGCAACCTTAGGCACCGTCCTGGATCTGCACCTTCCTTAAACAGACTACTTACGTAAAGTCAAGGATCACGCGAGACAACAATGGCAGGATATGTGGAACGTTTCTCAACAGACAAAAGGCGGTTATTACGCAGTGCTACAACCTCGGATTCCTTCACAGCCGTGGTTCATGAGGACACATCTGGACCGATGCACGATTTCTACCATCATAAGACTCCGTTTCAATCATGCCTCTTTCCCACAACATCTACATCGGATCAACGTTTACAGTTCACCAGCATGTGAGTGTGATCCTGAGTCGGAAGCTGATGTCAACCACATCTTATTTATGTGCCCCAAGTTTGACCGTGAACGGTTGGTCTTTCTGAAGACATTGCTGAGTATGAGCTACCATCTTCCTCAGTCAGCTTCTTCTCTTTTGTCTACTAAAGACGTTCGTCTATATAAAGTGATAGTTAACTTCATCAAGAGTACTGGTTACAATCTGTAGGTTTTAATGGTGTACGTAAATTATAAATATGTCTTGCTGATGAAGATATTTCAGAATTGGTGTGAATTGTAAGCCAAGACACTTAATTATTTTTCAATGCAATTCAACTCAATTTTTAAAACATTATGTACAAAACTGTAACAGTTAAGCTTTTTATTCTTGTAAATATGCATTTCTGTATTTGTTTATTCAATTATGTGTACATTGTCACTATGTGTTGCCGATGGCTAAATTGAGTACACACTCAAAGGCCAAATAAAAAAAAAAAAACTCCAGCAGATGTAATTTCGATGCTCACGTGCTGCCTACGATTTGTAAGCTATAAGAGAATCTCAGACCAGAGAGAAGTGTTGACTGCAGTAAGAGCAGTGTCAGTAGTAGCTAGCAGTTTGGTGTATGGAGTTGGCGGGACTGGTCGTGGGCAGAGATGGCGGTGCCTGAGCAATGTAATATAAGGTAAAAGCAGCCGCGCGCATATGTAGTTTGTTACAACAAAACATGTGCGATTTTTGTATGAAGTCCCATGTAAATGTTTCAAAAAAATTCTTTTAATAATAATCGTTTTTGTAAAATTAACTTTTTGACAATCATTCATCTGAATTTAAGGAATTTATTACTTTCTGCAATCCATGGTCATCCCGATTATCGTAAAGAAAAATCAGTCGTCTCCTTTTATACATGACAAATCTAGCGGCCAGCATTGCACTGGGCTGTGACAGAAAAATTTCTTATAGGAGCAGATATATACGCGTTATCCGGCGACTTCATTGCGGTAAGAATTTTGAATTTATTCAGTATGATCTTTCAGGGCCATGAAGCAGCACTGCTGACGTCCTAATTTACCACTTTAGATTCACAGCCAGTTAATTATTGAAAGGTTACATATGAGTCATTTTTTTATTGGGAGGTTAGTCACGTTATTATTGCGAGGTCACGGAATATATATATATATATATATATATATATATATATATATATATATATATATATATATATACTGTAGGGATGTTACAAGACTACGACAGTGAACATTGAGGCAACAAGTCATGGGCCGGCCTCTGTGATCTAGCGGTTCTATGCGCATCAGTCCGGAACCGCGCTGCTGCTACGGTCGCAGGTTCGAATCCTGCCTCGGTCATTGATGTGTATGATGTCCTTAGGTTAGTTAGGTTTAAGTAGTTCCAAGTCTAGGGGACTGATGACCTCAGATGTTAAGTCCCATAGTGCTTAGAGCCATTTGAACCATTTTTGTACAAGTGATGGCAAAGCGATATGCACATATACAGATGGCGGCAGTATCACGTACGTAAGGTATAAAAGGGCAGTGCATTGGCGAAGCTGCCATTCGTACTCAGGTGATACATGTGAAAAGGTTTCCGATCTGATACTGGAATTAACAAAAAAAAGTGGTTCAAGTCGCTCTAAGCACTATGAGACGAAGCTGAGGTCATCAGCCCCCTAGACTTAGAACTACTTACAAAGGGAGGCCGCCAATTGTGAAATTCAGATTCGATTCATACTGCGCATAATAAAAGCTCATGGCCAGAGGTGTAATGTGGCAAAGCACCAAGATGCACTTCTCAGCCGTTGTCGAGAAAATCGACAGTTAAAAGAAACCGTTGCGGTGAAATACTCTCTACGATTATCAATTTTCCACAGCGTCGTGGCGCAGCGGTAAGCGCTCGGGTTCGTAATCCGAAGGTCGCCGGATCGAATCTCGCGCCATTCAATTTTTTTTATTAGTTTTTTGTAATTCAATTTATATATATATATATATATATATATATATATATATATATATAAACTATTATTGAATTGCTTATGCATGTTGGTGAAGGCGGATCGCTCTCCAATTGTACCACCTCCATTTTTCCGTTTGTTTAACAGGGTGTACCAAAGCTCTCCCGTCCGCACTGATTTTCGACGATGTTATAAGTTGCGCTAGGGACCGCATCTACCTTCTTTCGAAGTTAGCAGGCAACTACGCTGTTATGCGGCTGCTCGTTTCGGCCCATTCAACATCTGTCCTTCAGGTGTAGCGAGCGAGTAACGGAGTTTATATTTCATACCTGCCACAGCAAATTTGTGTTCGTGGGGTCTCTATTCTAATTCGAACGTTTTACTTACGCTATACGTATTCGTTTCGGAATATCGTTTCTACGTCTTCCGTTAACTATACGTGGTTAACATTATGAAGACAATTAATAACATTTGTGAAATACAACTTTGTTTGCGGAAAACATCATGTTCGAAGTCGCCAGTTTTTCCACGAGAAACGACTTTCAACAACTTATTATATGCATAATTGTTGCAACTGGTCGCCGGGAATTATATATATATATATATATATATATATATATATATATATATATATATGTGTGTGTGTGTGTGTGTGTGTGTGTGTGTGTGTGTGTGTGTGTGTGTACACACATTTGAATTACAAAAAACAAATACTAAAAAAAAAAAATAGGTTGCATGGCGCGAGATTCGATCCGACGACCCTCGGATTACGAACCCGAGCGCTTACCGCTGCACCACGACGCTGTAGAAAATTATTAATCGTAGAGAGTATTTCACCGCAACGGTTTCTTTTAACTGTCGATTTTCTCGACAACGGCTGAGAAGTGCATCTTGGTGCTTTGCCACATTACACCTCTGGCCATGAGCTTTTATTATGCGCAGTATGAATCGAATCTGAATTTCACAATTGGCGGCCTCCCCTTGTTAAACATAACTAACCTAAGGACATCACACACATCCATGTCCGAGGCCGGATTCGAACCTGTCACCGTAGCAGCAGCGCGGTTCCGGACTGAAGCGCCAAGAACCGCTCGGCCGCAGTGGCCGGCTGATAGTTAACAGACTTTGAACTTATGAAGCTAGACGAATGGGACATTCCATTTCAGGACTCTTTAAGGAATTTGATAATCCGGGATCCAGTGTCAACAGTGTGTCGAGAATACTAAATGTCAGGCATTATCTGTCACCCCAGACAACGCAGTATCCAACAGCCTTCAGTTAACGACCGAGAGCAGCGGCATTTGTACCGAGTTGTCACTGTTAACATACAAGCAATACTGCGTCAAATAACAGCAGAAATCTATGTGGGACGTAAGACGGAAGTATCGTTAAGACGGTGCGGTGAAATCTGGCGTCAGTGGGCTATGCAAATGGCGACCGACGAGAGTGCCTTTGCCGAAAGCAGGATGTCGCCTACAGCGCCTCTCCTGGCCTCCTGACCATATCGGTTGGACCCTAGACGACTGGGAAACCGTGGCCTGGTCAGATGAGTCTCGATTTCAGTTGGTAAGTTTGTGGCGTAGGCCCCATGAGCCCATGGACCCAAGCTGTCAACAACGCACCGTGCAAGCTGTAGTGACCCATAATGGTGTGGCTGTGTTCACATGGAATGGACTGGGTCCTCTGGTCCAACTGAACCTATCATCGACTGGAAATGATTATTTTCGGCTACTTGGAGATCATTTGCGGTCATTCATGGACTTCATATTCCCAAACAACGATGGAATTTTTATGGAGGACAATGTGCCTCGTCACCAGGTTACAATTGGTCATGGTTTGTTTGACAAACGTTCTGGACAATTCGAATGGTTGGTTTGGCCTTCCAGAATGCCTGACATGAATCCCATGGAACAATGATCTGGCATAATCAAAAAGTCAGTTTGTCCATAAAATTCTGCACCGACAACACTTTCGCAGTTATGGACGGCTGTAAAGGTTGTGGCGTAGTGATACTTCCTGCAGGCCGTGGCTCGAGCTCCCCCCTGCAGGGAGTAGTGCTCGGCATGTCTGTTTCCATTACCTTGTATGTAAATCGCCGGTGTTTACCATGGTGCTTTTGAGTACGCCTTGGGCATAGACAACCTCGTCCTCTGTGGTGTTATATGGGTTGCCGTCATTCAGGGGCTACCTTGGTTCCGGTATAACATAAATAACTGCCGATTACGTGATTACATTCCTCGGAATAAATTTGAAAAACGGTCATAGATTAAACAGCTAAGGATGCGCAAAAATGTGCTTTATAAAAAGTTCAGAAACAGAAAAGAAATCGTAAACCAAAGACACTGGTTCATTTTATGTCAGCTACCTTCTAAAGAGACTTATAGTAGATGTGAGCGTTACAAAGATGGTTGGTAGGACGTCAACTGGTAACAAAGCAGACGGCACACGAATCGACATGTTCCGCCATCAGTAAAAGATGTTGCAGAACCCATTTGGAAGGAAGGACGCCAACCAGTAGGCAAGGAAACGTTATGTAAATCGATAAGCATCGCGTGTTATACATGTGACGGAGTTATCTGAAGCAACAATTAAACATGAACCCATTACGCGTAAAATTATCTGCCTGTTACATCGTTATGGTAATGTTATAGTTTAAAAAGCCAAGCCATTGTTTACAAGTAAAACAGTAGCGTAAAACATTATAATGAAAGGTTACGAAAGTAACCAAATTTTGGGCAAATGCGAGCTACACGTACACATCAAGAATGTCAATGACCTCGATCACACATAAATCTTAGTCGAGAAAGAAAGACAAAAAACAAATACTGCTGTCTCTATTTTTTCTTTACACTTGGTTGCGACTTTGAAGCCATCATCAAAAAATCAGTGGGATAATGAGTGGAGAACCTCTAGTGCCTCTAGGATCGGTCCTATAGTGAACCGAAACATTAATGCCCACAGCTACTGGGTGGAGTGCGGGCGCGTGACGTTGCCAGGGAAGTACGTAAATGGAGAAACGAGCTCTGTAATGTTGACATCAGAGCTGGACAATAGGCTGAAAGGTCCTGTTTCTCTCCAGCAAACGGGTAAAATTACCCTAAACATCGAGACGTCTGAAAGACGAACTGACACCAGCCCAAAACACGATGAACCTACTGAATCCATGGGACTGCGTGTCCGAGGAGCGCACTGCCACCTGCTAGTGTCCACAAACCTCTACGACGATCATCGAGAGTCAGGTAAATTCTCCACTCGCACATCAAAGGAACCCAACGTTTCGTGCCAGGTGCTCCCTTGCCTACTTGCTTTTCACGCCACGATTCTCGGCAGTTTGTACTCTTGTTTGATATGGAGAGCTAGGGGCCAAATCTATCACATGGAGACTTTTGTGGTCCATCTGGTGAGATAAAGCCCACCTACTCGCCTCAAAAACGCCTGCGAGCAGTTCTGTTGCAATGTCTTTGAGGTACATACGAGCTTTTCTAACAAGGGAACCTCCCCATCGCACCCCCCTCAGATTTAGTTATAAGTTGACACAGTGGATAGGCCATGAAAAACTGAACACAGATCAATCGAGAAAACAGGAAGTTGTGTGGAACTATGAAAAAAATAAGCAAAATATGCAAACTGAGTAGTCCTTGCACAAGATAGGCAATATCAAGAATAAGGTGAACTGAGAAGCTTCGTGGTCCCGTGGGTAGCGTGAGCAACTGCGGTACGAGAGGTCTTTGGTTCAGATCTCCTCTCGAGTGAAATATTTTTCTTTCTTTATTTTCGCAAAGTTATGATCTGTCCGTTCGTTCATTGACGTCTCTGTTCACTGTAATAAGTTTAGTGCCTGTGTTTTGCGACCGCACCGCAAAACCGTGCGATTAGTAGACGAAAGGGCGTGCCTCTCCAATGGGAACCGAAAACATTTGATCGCAAGGTCATAGGTCAACGATTTCTCCACAGTAAAACACGTCTGATATATTCTATACGACACTGGGGACGGCATGTGCGTCACATGACAGGATTATGTTGTCGGCCCACCAAACTTGTACACTTGGCGAATGGGTAAAAGATTCTTCTACCTTGCCCGATTTAGGTTTTCTTGTGGATGTGATAGTCACTCCCACAAAAGTGATGAAAACATAAGAGTTTGTCACATAAACTGCAACAAATGAATGCAACAGTTTCACAGTCGCACAGTTTTCCCTGTGTTCTGTCAAAACATATGTTTTTAACGTTTTCAAATTTTTCCGCGCGTAGACCGTCAAATCCCGCATATGTCCAAGCAAATCTGAACATGTCCTGGAATTTTAGAGAGCGAAGTTGATTATGTGTGAGTGCCTGAAATTTGATAATTGTCTGAAAATAAAAACTTTCACTCGAGGGAAGACTTGAACCAAGGACCTCTCGTACCGCAGTTGCTCACGCTAACCACGGACTCAGAATCGGCTGTTCTGTTGCCTATCTTCCACATGGATTACTCAGTTTGTACATATTGCTTATTTTTTTCATAGTTCTACACAACTTCTTCCTGTTTTCTCGATTGATCTGTGTTCAGTTTTTCAAGGCCTATCCACTGTGCCAACTTAGAACTAAATCTGAGGGGGGGGGGGGGGGTGCGATGAGGAGGTTCCCTTGTAAGTAGGGGCCTCCATTGTGAGGTGAATGTGATGCGATGCGAGGTGCTCGGTATGGTTGGAAATGAACACACTTCATACGTCGCGATCACAATGTAGACATTTTTATTGTTCCATGATGACCCGTTTCAACTGTTCCATGATGGACAGTTTCAACTGTCTTATGCTGTCATTATCTGATGTAAGGGAAAACAAAGATAATAACGGAAGGGGGGGGGGTGAATTGGAGTCTCCCTCCACCCCTTGTTATTATCTTTGTTTTCCCCTTACATCAGATAATGGCAACATAAGACATTTGGAACTGGTCGATTTGTAACAATAAAGGTGTCTACACTGTGATCGCAACGTACGAAGTGTTTTCATTTTCCAGTGGCTTTCAGTTGATGTTGTTGGCTATAGATGATTACTAAGAGGCAGATCTTTAATGTTTTGTACCATATTGCAGCGCCTCTGATATTCTGAATTACGATGCAAAGTTCGTTTGGACATGCGTGCATGCATACATGCATGTCCACAGGAACTCTGCATCGTAATTCGGAACACCACAGGGACTGCAATATCGTATTTATCCGCCTACACTGGCCAAGCGACTTTCAAGTAAAATATCTCACATGTTCGGTAATATAGATAATTGGATGTACGAGTATAGGTTGTAGACGCATGGTTGACGTCATATGGAAGGTTGGGTCTGGTCGTGAGTCGTGCACGGATAGTCAAACTGTAAGGCGTCCGCTCGCGATAAGCGGGAAATACGGGTTCGAGTCCCTGTCCGGCTCAGACTTTCATTGTCGTCATTTCATTCTTTGCTGATGATTGTCCATATTCACAGTGGCGAAAAAATTAATTTATTAATGTTTTGTGTCCCACAAAAGCGGTTAACTACATGAATAACGTCGTTTTTGTGTATCCCATTTCTGTTGGCAACTTCCCATACTGATAACCACTCTTGCCATACAGCGACAATGCAACTCAGAGTCTTAGTTTAGAATAACTCTCTGGAGCATGCCGCCAGACTGAAATGACACTACTGCGGTCACGATTGGAGTTATTGCACTTTGCTGATTACACACCTACAGTCTCAGCAACACATTACAACCAACTTAAGCAGGCATTCGACTACCTCACATACGACACTCGAGAGCTACCGCTCTACATACAGCTACTAGACAGCAAGTGAAGCGCCAGCAGAGACCACTGGTCCAATGGAATTCTTTCCTACACTGGCCACGTGACAAGAAGCAGACCAGCTTTATCCTAGCGCTGAGGGCTGTACTTAAGCCAGTGCACGGGCCCTGAGAGGCCAGTTCACGCAAAGTGGGCGTACTGGGCCAGGCGCCGAATGCTTATGCATACCTTCAATCAGAAGTCCACTCCAATTCGAGCCAGCCTTCCTACCCCAGATCCTGGAACGTGGCCATCCGAAAGGCGTGACCTTGACGTAGTGACCGACCAGTGGACTTCAGAATTTCAGTATTTGTTTTAATTTGGATTTATGGATCTTGACACAAACTAGTGTCTTCCAGACATTGTTTCCACACTAAGTGCACCAAGAACTTAAATCAGACCTTTCGTTTTCTCCAGTACCAGGCCATCTGCCTGAAGTACTGTTTTCTCTTCAAAGCAGAAGAGTTTATTTTGTTCACGACTACTTCAAAACTTATTCCAAGAAGGAATATTGTGTTCTTTTGATTCACATAAACATGGTCTTCACTGTATACATGGGCATTTACTTTGTGACTACTTCACAAAGAATAAAGTTTTACTTTCACATGAAGATTTCTAGTCGCTGAAATGTTGTGCCTGTGAACTGTTCTATCAGCAATAGGTCAGGCGATCAAAATCATACTGAATTCGCTTGTTCGACAAGCAGTCAAGATATATGGTTCAGATGGCTCTGAGCACTATGGGACTTAATTTCTGAGGTCATCAGTCCCCTACAACTTAGAACTACTTAAACCTAACCAACCTAAGGACATCACACACATCCATGGCCGAGGCAGTATTCGAACCTGCGACCGTAGCGGTCGCGCGGTTCCAGACTGTAGCGCCTAGAACCGCTCGGCCACCCCGGCCGGCTCAGATATGTGTATTGAAGCTTGTTGGTACTTGCTATTTAAGATATACGAGGGCAGTTCAATAAGTAATGCAACACATTTTTTTTCTGAAACAGGGGTTGTTTTATTCAGCATTGAAATACACCAGGTTATTCCCCAATCTTTTAGCTACACAACACTATTTTTCAACGTAATCTCCATTCAATGCTACGGCCTTACGCCACCTTGAAATGAGGGCCTGTATGCCTGCACGGTACCATTCCACTGGTCGATGTCGGAGCCAACGTCGTACTGCATCAATAACTTCTTCATCATCCGCGTAGTGCGTCCCACGGATTGCGTCCTTCATTGGGCCAAACATATGGAAATCCGACGGTGCGAGATCGGGGCTGTAGGGTGCATGAGGAAGAACAGTCCACTGAAGTTTTGTGAGCTCCTCTCGGGTGCGAAGACTTGTGTGAGGTCTTGCGTTGTCATGAAGAAGGAGAAGTTCGTTCTGATTTTTGTGCCTACGAACACGCTGAAGTCGTTTCTTCAATTTCTGAAGAGTAGCACAATACACTTCAGAGTTGATCGTTTGACCATAGGGAAGGAAATCGAACAGAATAACCCCTTCAGCGTCCCAGAAGACTGTAACCATGACTTTACCAGCTGAGGGTATGGCTTTAAACTTTTTCTTGGGAAGGGGAGTGGGTGTGGCGCCACTCCATTGATTGCCGTTTTGTTTCAGGTTCGAAGTGATGAACCCATGTTTCATCGCCTGTAACAATCTTTGACAAGAAATTGTCACCCTCAGCCACATGACGAGTAAGCAATTCCGCACAGATGGTTCTCCTTTGCTCTTTATGGTGTTCGGTTAGACAACGAGGGACCCAGCGGGAACAAACCTTTGAATATCCCAACTGGTGAACAATTGTGACAGCACTACCAACAGAGATGTCAAGTTGAGCACTGAGTTGTTTGATGGTGATCCGTCGATCATCTCGAACGAGTGTGTTCGCACGCTCCGCCATTGGAGGAGTCACAGCTGTGCACGGCCGGCCCGCACGCGGGAGATCAGACAGTCTTGCTTGACCTTGCGGCGATGATGACACACGCTTTGCCCAACGACTCACCGTGCTTTTGTCCACTGCCAGATCACCGTAGACATTCTGCAAGCGCCTATGAATATCTGAGATGCCCTGGTTTTCCCGCAAAAGAAACTCGATCACTGCCCGTTGTTTGCAACGCACATCCGTTACAGACGCCATTTTAACAGCTCCGTACAGCGCTGCCACCTGTCGGAAGTCAATGAAACTATACGAGACGAAGCGGGAATGTTTGAAAATATTCCACAAGAAATTTCCGGTTTTTTCAACCAAAATTGGCCGAGAAAAAAAATGTGTTGCATTACTTATTGAACTGCCCTTGTACTCAAACTGGCTTAAAAAATTTAGGAACTTTTCCACGATTATCAACAACTGCTCGGCTACTTATATCTGATTGAAACAAATATTCGTTTTGAATGGTGGTAAAAAGAACTGATACACTGTAATGCTTTCAGCCCATCTCACTTAAGAACGTGATATTGGCTTAAGTAAGGGTTCCACACTGACATGAGCCGATAAACTCAAACTGAAGTACGGAGACCGGAACCCCTCTTCTATTATAATCAGGGGCATGACCAATTCTGAAAAACTCACGACTCACGGAAGGAAAGACCCATATACCAGAAGTTGCACAATACGCAACAATGCGTGATAATATCAGAAATCAATACAATGAGGTCCACTTTCGTAATTAAAAGTTTTTGTCTGAAAAGAGAATGGAAACATGGTAGGCCATTTTTGACTGGGATATCCCACTGTGCAGTTTTAGTCACCTGTAGGAGCGCACGCTCGCCCCTTTCCTTGCGGATCTGTGAGAGTTGTATCGTACGAGTATTTGTGGAGCGTAGGCGACTGTAATGGATGTGCGTGTGCTGTTGTGTTATCTTCGTGTTGTATGATGACGATGAGAGAACGAAGAGAGTGAAACCAGGTGCCAGTATATAACCTAGTCCTCTCAAATAGGGCCAAGCTTAACGTCTCCATCTGACGGACGGCTCACCACAACGATGTCACATGCGCTCACTTCATGAGGCGCCGCGGGGTGAGTTAGTGTTTAATCCAGGATATTGGCGCCAAGACTGGTGATTAGGAGTTTGTCTGCCAAACACCGACAGTGAAAATTTCATTAGTCACCAGGATTCGAACCAGCTTATCTCTGAAACGACCTCCAACGCAGAGACGTACGATAGCGGCCACTGAGGCGCGTTTTTTCCTCTACAGAAGATCAATGAGAAATGGGCTGAAGCTATAGTCTGCAGTGTGTCAGCGACTAGCCCTTTCGCTTCCCGTCACCGACCTCCGAACGAGGTTATAAAGCCACGAGGCAGTGGAGAAGGCGATCGATTTTAACGACCTCGCAGTGCCAACAGCGATATAGATCGAAAGGTTCCTCCAAGTGCTGTCGTTACGGTGGACGATAAATTGATATAAGTCACGCGATATCCGAGCGCGGATTGTTCTTTGAACCAAAGCTGGACAGCTCACCGAATATAAATACCGTCACAAGAAGGACATGATCGGCCAATTTATTTTTGCAGATCAAATTGTCTTGAATATATACGCTTAAACTTCAGTGCGATTTATTTGAAGCAAAAACAGGTCCACATCTAATTACACCATAGGCGGGTGTTATGGTAGTAGTGTGCGGGTGGACGGTTATTTTATATATTCATTTTTAATATTTATATGTTAAAGCTGTAAATTAGATGGAATATTGTCATTCTGTTATTGCTTTGTTGATAATGAGCATGTTTTCCATTTTCTGTACGACCCTTTGCATGGAAAAATGAAAATATGCTCAATGACCAAAAATGCAATAAGACGTATACAGCATTCCCAGAATTTCACAGTGTACCACAGATAATACGTAACTCAATTAAATAAATAAATAAAAAAAAACACGCGCGCGCGCTGACCAACTATACCACACCCAAAGAAAAATGTGATTATTTTGTACAGACAACTGATCTTTGTTTTGCTTCTTTTCTGTTCAGCGTTATAGTTAGTACCGTCCTGAGTTCATAGGTCCGAACACGTTTCAGTAGTAATTCCCAAAGAAAAATGTGTTTATTTTAACAGGAAACAGATATTTGTTTTGATTCATTTCTATTCGGCGCTGCCTGTCGCAATATCTCATACGCTGTTGTTATTCTGACATCACGCGAATCCACTGCGAGCATAATGAACCGTCGCTCCAGAATGGCGATTCGTTGTTTACATTCCAACTGTTTCGTAAACATTTCGCATACACGTCCATATTTACGCGTTACGTAAACAGTTTTTATCTGCAGTGTGGGATGTCTCTCTCCTGAGCACGAAAATTTCTCACATATTTCACGCTGCACCGGACCAGAATTCCTTTGAAAAATAAATAAATACAAAAATTATCGAGTTCTACTAATCTGAGCCTGGTGAAAATTCTCACCGGGGCTCTATGTAATACGAACATTCCTTTACTGAATTTCTTACAAGACGACCTACGGAATGGCCCTCTTCAAGATTCTTCCGACATACAGGATTGCTAAATTAAGTTTCAGGACCTCAATTTCCTGCATTATTATTACGCAATTCTCAAAAATCTGAAGATTAAAATCCTGTGCGCTGTGAAGCAGAAACGTTGGAGCTAATTAACATAGTCGCCAGCAAATGAGTGCATAGGGGAAAGTCTTTAAGTTACCTGTTCGAATCACACTAATTGCCACTTTTTGATTTTATCAAATGAAAATCAGAAGTAGTAAATATTGAATCATAATATTAAAAACAACATTTTTTATTATTAGTTATTGGAATGTGTGAAACCATGTTAAAATTCGGAAGAGACATGCGAAAGGGAGTAACCAAGATAACAATACCAACAATACACACGCATACAGATTCCAGTAGTATCGCGAATACGTTGTGTAACAGGACAGGGCATTAGCGGAGCTGTCATTTGTAGTTTGGTGATTCACTTGTAAAGGTCTCAAACGTGATTTTGTGGTCACACCAGGGGAATGAACAGACACGGAACGCGAAATGATAATTGCAGCTAGACGCAGGGGCCGTTCCATCTCTGAAATCATTAAGCAATTCAATATTCCGAGATCCACGGTGTCAAAAGTGTACCGAGAAAACCAAATTTCAGGCATTATCTCTCATCACGGACCAGTAGAGGCCGACGGCCTTTAGTTAACGATCGTGAGCAGCGCCGTTTGCGTGGAGTTGTCAGTGCTAACAGACAAGCAACAGTGCGTGGAATAACTGCAGAAATCAATGTGGAACATACGAAAACGTATCCGTTAGGACATTTGGCAAAATGTTTCGTTAGTGGATCATGCAATAGACGACCGACGTGAGAGCGTTTTCTGACAGCACGACATCGCCTGCAGTGCCTCTCTTGGGCTCGTGACCACATCGGTTGGGTCCTAGACGACTGGAAAACTGTGGACTGGTCAGATGAGTCCCAATTTCATCTGCTAAGAGCTGGTAATAGTGTTCAAGTGTGACACAGGCCGAAAGAAGCCATTGACCTAAATTGTCAACAGGGCAGTGTGCAAGCTGGTGGTGGCTATGTAATGTTGTGGGCTGGTTTACATGGAGTAGACCGGGTCCTCTGGACCAACTGAACCGACCATCGACTGGAAACGTTTATGTTCGGTTATCTGGAGTCCATATGCAGCCATTCGTGGACTTCATGACCATCAACTGGGTTGACAATTGATGGTTGGAGAGCCGACATCACAGTTTAAAGATATTTTAGTCACTGATGCATCGAGTATACGGATGTTGTTAACCCCTTCAGCATCAACTAAGGCCTAAAGGTGGAGCATTGAAGCGCCGAAACTGGTAGCCACACAGTAAATGACAAAATAAGGACGGCTGTAGATGTTTCATTTTCTTACAACAGTATAAATAGCCAGTCTATTACAACAATAAAAAACAACCTCATTTCAACATGTAACGTCCGCTTTTGCATCAGTACCGCAGGCACAATAAACCAATTCCTTTAGAGGATAGTTCAAAGAACTAGGTGGAATCCGTATTTCATATTGCCGACCAACACTGTGGTCCCAAACGAAAAACATTTTACTTTTCATGCTACGACATCGTACTATCGTACACCACATTGTCTGCTCAAAAGCAGGAGATGTTATGATAAGTAATTCCCAGCGCCAGCTGTCGCCATTTGTTAGACGCGAGCACTCCACGCTTCTCATAGAGGACGCTCCGCCGACAACGTATAGAGGCCATTTGCAGGCCAGTGCCACCCCAAGTTCGCCATCGGGCGGACGGAGGCGTAAATTCAAACAGCCAGAACGATGAACATCCGGCACAACACATAGAAAGCTCAAATTTGAAAACGCTGTCTACTTTTGCAATAGTACTCCAACCTGCTCGTACTCATTCGTTTGTCTTTTACCATCCAGCCAGCCGTTATCATCAAGTAATGGTCAAGGCGTACCCAGGAGCAGATATACACTCAGATCACAATATAATAGTGATGAAGAGTAGGCTGAAGTTCAAGACATTAGTCAGGAAGAATCAATACGCAAAGAAGTGGGATACGGAAGTACTAAGGAATGACGAGATACGCTTGAAGTTCTCTAACGCTATAGATTCAGCAATAAGGAATAGCGCAGTAGGCAGTACAGTTGAAGAGGAATGGACATCTCTAAGAAGGGCCATCACAGAAGTTGGGAAGGAAAACATAGGTACAAAGAAGGTAGCTGCGAAGAAACCATGGGTAACAGAAGAAATACTTCAGTTGATTGATGAAAGGAGGAAGTACAAACATGTTCCGGGAAAATCAGGAATACAGAAATACAAGTCGTTGAGGACTGAAATAATTAGGAAGTGCAGGGAAGCTAAGACGAAATGGCTGCAGGAAAAATGTGAAGACACCGAAAAAGATATGATTGTCGGAAGGACAGACTCAGCATACAGGAAAGTCAAAACAACCTTTGGTGACATTAAAAGCAACGGTGGTAACATTAAGAGTGCAACGGCAATTCCACTGTTAAATGCAGAGGAGAGAGCAGATAGGTGGAAAGAATACATTGAAAGCCTCTATGATGGTGAAGATTTGTCTGATGTGATAGAAGAAGAAACAGGAGTCGGTTTAGAAGAGATAGGGGATCCAGTATTAGAATCGGAATTTAAAGGAGCTTTGGAGGACTTACGGTCAAATAAGGCAGAAGGGATAGATAACATTCCATCAGAATTTCTAAAATCATTGGGGGAAGTGGCAACAAAACGACTATTCACGTTGGTGTGTAGAATATATGAGTCTGGCGATATATCATCTGACTTTCGGAAAAGCATCATCCACAGAATTCTGAAGACGGCAAGAGCTGACAAGTGCGAGAATTATCGCACAATCAGCTTAACAGCTCATGCATCGAAGCTGCTTACAAGAATAATATACAGAAGAATGGAAAAGAAAATTGAGAATGCGGTAGGTGACAATCAGTTTGGCTTTAGGAAAAGTACAGGGACGAGAGAGGCAATTCTGACGTTACGGCTAATAATGGAAGCAAGGCTAAAGAAAAATCAAGACACTTTCATAGGATTTGTCGACCTCGAAAAAGCGTTCGACAATATAAAATGGTGCAAGCTGTTCGAGATTCTGAAAAAAGTAGGGGTAAGCTATAGGGAGAGACGGGTCATATACAATATGTACAACAACCAAGAGGGAATAATAAGAGTGGACGATCAAGAACGAAGTGCTCGTATTAAGAAGGGTGTAAGACAAGGCTGTAGCCTTTCGCCCCTACTCTTCAATCTGTACAGCGAGGAAGCAATGATGGAAATAAAAGAAAGGTTCAGGAGTGGAATTAAAATACAAGGCGAAAGGATATCAATGATACGATTCGCTTATGACATTGCTATCCTGAGTGAAAGTGAAGAAGAATTAAATGATCTGCTGAACGGAATGAACAGTCTAATGAGTACACAGTATGGTTTGAGAGTAAATCGGAGAAAGACGAAGGTAATGAGAAGTAGTAGAAATGAGAACAGCGAGAAACTTAACATCACGATTGATGGTCGCGAAGTCAATGAAGTTAAGGCAGTAAAATAACCAATGACGGACGGAGCAAGGAGGACATCAAAAGTAGACTCGCTATGGCAAAAAAGGCATTTCCGGCCAAGAGAAGTCTTCTAATATCAAATACCGCCCTTAATTTGAGGAAGAAATTTCTGAGGATGTACGTCTGGAGTACAGCATTGTATGGTAGTGAAACATTGACTGTGGGAAAACCGGAACAGAAGAGAATCGAAGCATTTGAGATGTGGTGCTATAGACGAATGTTGAAAATTAGGTGGACTGATAAGGTAAGGAATGAGGAGGTTCTACGCAGAATCGGAGAGGAAAGGAATATGTGGAAAACACTGATAAGGAGAAGGGACAGGATGATAGGACATCTGCTAAGACATGAGGGAATGACTTCCATGGTACTAGAGGGAGCTGTAGAGGGCAAAAACTGTAGAGGAAGATTGGAATACGTCAAGCAAATAATTGAGGACGTAGGTTGAAGTGCTACTCTGAGATGAAGAGGTTAGCATAGGAAAGGAAGTCGTGGCGGGCCGCATCAAACCAGTCAGTAGACTGATGGAGAAAAAAAAAAAAAAAAAAAAAAAAAAAAAAGGTTAAGGCACGGGACTCGAACCCGGGCGGATGCTGATTCAGATATCCTCCCGGGCATCTACATTTACGGCTTCCTGTGGTTTCGCTCAAGCGCTTAAGGCTAATTCCGGGAGGTTCCTCTGAAAGTGACACTACCTATATCCTTCCCTATCCATCCCCAATCCGAGCTCGAGATCCGCCTCTAATGACCACGTCGTCGACGGGACGCTAAACCGTAACCATCCTTCACTCATTACGGCATTCATCTTTCTAATTATTGAACTACGATACTTTGATATTTGTGTGGTACTATTTGAAATCCATCGATGAGATATCTGCTATACAGCGCTTGTTAATGTCTGGAAAATATGTCAGTGCCGTGTGGTTAAAATGAGTGCAGAGACTGTCTTCATTGCCACTATCGATAAATGGTATTCAGCACTTTTTGCGAAATATTTCACTGCAAATACAACCAGCCCTACGTCGCTCTATTCTTATTTTCAAAGCTTTTCGAAAAGCTCATAAAAATATACAGAGTAGTTTAGATAGGTTGTTTTCCTCTGTAACTTTACGCTAATAAGTGAAAGGAATGTTTATGTACAAAGGTTAACGCATTAAACTTCACTTACTACTGTGCTCTCTTAAGGGGACGACTTATCTTTTTGTCCGGTGAGGTTATGGACATTTGTCGATGCTCCAAATATTTATTCTCAGAGGTGTTTGATGTTGACCGCTACGACACGAGGGGACGTTCAATAAGTAATACAACACTTTTTTTCCGGCCAATTTCAGTTGAAAAGATGCGGAATTTGTTGGGGGACATCGTTCACTATTTCTGCTTTAGCCTGTGTAGGTAGCGGCGCTATAGATAGCGTTCAAAGTGGTGTCCGTAACGAAGTGTGTTCCAAGCAGAGTGATATGATTGAATTTCTTTTGGCGGAAAACCAAAGCATCGCAGATATTAGGAGGGTCTTGCAGAATGTCTACGGAGACCTGGCAGTGAACAAAAGCACGATGAGTCGTTGTACGAGGCGCTGCCATCGTCGCACTAAGGTCACGCAAACCTATCCAGTCTCCAGCGTGCCAGCCGGTCGCACACACCTGTGAGTCCCGCAATGTTGGAATGTGTGGACATTCTCATTTACGGTGACTGATTGCAATCAAACACCTCGCAGCACAACTGGACGTCTCTCATGGTAGTACCGATACATTGTCCACAAGCTGGGATCCTCGAAGATGTGTACAGGCTGGGTTCCAGGCCGCCTAACAGCAGATGATAAAGAACAAAGGAGGAGCGACCATCTGTGCGGAACTTTTTGCGCGTTACGAATGTGATTGTGAAAATTGTTTTCAAACGTCGTCACAGGAGATTGAAATAAGAGTTCATCACTTCGAGCCACAAATAAAACGGCAATCCATGGAGCGGCGCCACGCTCTCTCTCCTCCGTAGTAAAAGGTTAAAGCCGAACCCTCAGCCAATAAAGGCACGGCAACGATCTTCTGGGACTCTGAACGGATTGTTCTCCCAGAATGAGATTTTCACTCTGCAGCGGAGTGTGCGCTAATATGAAACTTACCGGCAGATTAAAACTGTGTGCCGGACCGAGACTAGAACTCAGAACCTTTGCCTTTCACGGGCAAGTGCTCTACCAACTTACCCGCGAAATGCAAAGGTCTCAAGTTCGAGTCTCGGTCCGGCACGTAATTTTAATCTGCCAGGGAGTTTCATATTAGCGCACACTCCGCTGCAGAGTGAAAATCTCATTCTGGAAACATCCCCCAGGCTGTGGCTAAGCCATGTCTCCCCAGTATCCTTTCTTCCAGGAGTGCTAGTTCTTCAAGGTCTGCAGGAGAGCTTCTGTGAAGTTTAGAAGGTAGGAGACGAGGTACTGGCAGAAGTGAAGCTGTGAGGACGGGTCGTGAGTCGTGCTTGGATTGCTCAGATGGTAAAGTACTTGCCCGCGAAAGGCAAAGGTCCCGGGTTCGAGTCTCGGTCCGGCACACAGTTTTAATTTGCCAGGAAGTTTCGGATTATTCTGTTTGATGTCTTCCCTCGTACTGCAACGAGCAACTCAAGTGTATTGCACTACTGTCAGGAAACTGAAGAAACGACTTCAGCCTGTTCGTCGCCACAAAAATGCAAACGAACTTCTCGTTCTTCCTGCAGACGGGATCTCGCATCTTAAGGCTTCCATCCGTTTAACCTCATTAAGGATGCAATCCACGGGAAGCAGTACGTGTATTATAGTGAGATTGATGCAGCAAAACGTTGTCCTCCGCATCGGCCCTAGACTGGTACCTGGCAGGCATACAGACCCTCCCAGTAAGGTGACGTAAGGCCGTTGCATTGAACGGAGGTTATGTTGTAAAATAGGATTTTATAGTCAAATGGATCAAATGGCTCTGAGCACTAACATCTGAGGACATCGGTCACTTAGAACGTAGAAATACGTAAACTTAACAAACCTAAGGACATCACACACATCCATGCCCAAGGCAGGATTCGAACCTGCGACCGCAGCAGTCGCGCGGTTCCAGACTGAAGCGCCTAGAAAGACTTGGTCACAGCGGCCGGCTTTTATAGTCAGAAGAGTGAGGAAGAATATGGTGCATTGTAATCCTCAATATAACCAACCTGCTTTCAGAAAAAAAATGTTGCATTACTTATTGGAAGTTACTCGTGTTCTGACCGGTGATCTTATACGTATCCCTCAATACTCCAAATCTTAGTCTCCAGACGTTTTTGGCGTTGACCGCTAAGATAATATGTGATTGACCCTGTGATACTTGTTAACCGAAATTGTTGTCCACCTTTGATAATATGTGTGAGAGACCAGGAGCAGAGGGGCGGGCTGTTGCTGTGACGCAGTTCCCTGCGTGAGAGAGCCTTCTCCGGCCGTGTCTGCCCTGTGACATGGTGGCCCTCGAGTTATCGGCCCTGGCGGGCGACGGCGAGATAAGTCAGCGCCCGCCACGTGCTATCGCGTCCACGTGTGCCCGTGTCCACACGGCGCGTCTTCCCCGCGGCTCCGAAGCTTTTTTTTTTTTTTTCCTCGACTGTTTCGTGCGACTACTTGCCGCTACGCTGCGATCAGCCCTCAGTCTACGGAAACAAAAATAGCGCTGCTGAATACCAATCGCTGCTTCACCGGGTCGAGACATGGTATCAAGGAAAAAAGTATTCCGTATTTTGAGAAGTAGTAGTCTGGAGCAAAACAAGAAAACTAAGTTTAGTAAACATGCGCTCTGAAATGCATACCTGAAGAGCTATGAGCACTTGCTGATATTCCCTACCGTGAAACAGATCCCTTCCACAGCAAGCTCTTTGCCGTTAAGAACGATCCACAGATTAAATTAAACCGTTTACTACATCTACATCGATACTCTGCAAATCACATTTCTTTGGGAATTCTCATTAGTCGCGTCGATACTACGTCGTGCTACGGCACTTCTTCGTACTTGCGGGGGGGCAGGAGTACCAATTTCTTTGGCTTTTTGTACACAGCTAGATATGATCTAGTTTTTAATGTCACGAATTTACTTTTAATTTGAAGCAAGTTTAGCATGATTAAGTTTCAGCCACTATCGCGCACTCTCCTTGTGCATACTACTAGTGCCCTCTCTTACCAGAAGTTGTCCTTAGCGCAAGCGTGAGGCGACGTTAGTGCACTAGCTGTACATTGCTGAGGAAATACCAAATACGGAGATGACATTTTGTATTTGATTGATGCCTTTCGGTTATTGTATTTTAACGTACCTCTGCCACAGTACGTAATCAATTAAGTCTGAATGTGTATTTGTATTCGTAACGAGATGTAATTTTATCTGTGTAAATATTTATCTTAACTGTTAACTTGCTTCCTACACCTTTTTCCCCTCCGCCGGTGTGCCCCTGGGTTCCGTCCTCTCCCCTCTTCTTTACCTCTTGTATACGGCGGACATGCCGCCGCCTTCACCCCCCATTCACCTTCTCCAGTACGCTGATGACACTGCCTGCCTTGCCAGTGCCCCCACCCTGCAGCGCTCCCAACACCTTCTCCAATCCCATCTTGACCGGTTCATCGCTTGGTGCAACCAGTGGTTGCTTAAGGTCAATCCTGCCAAATCCCAGGTGATCATAGTGGGCAAAACCACTCCTTATTTCCGCCTCCTTGACTTCTACATCACCATCTATGGCCGTCCTATCGCCCTCACCCCCACCCTTAAGTACCTTGGTGTCACCCTTGACTGTCGCCTCTCATGGACCCCCCCACCTCCAGACGATCCAAGCCAAGGCACGCTCCCACCTCTGTCTCCTCAAACTCCTCTCTGGCCGAAATTGCGGTCTGGACCCCTCTACCATCCTCCATACCTATAAATCCCTCATTCGCCCTATCCTTTGCTACACCCACACTGCCTGGATCTCCGCTCCCCCTACCTTTTACAAATCCCTTCAGATCCTGGAACGCCATGCTCTTCGCCTCGCCTATCACATCCGTCTCCCCTCCCCCACGTGGATCCGTGTACGACCTAATTGCCTTCCCCCACCACCTCCTTTTCCTTGAACGGATACGGATACGGATCCTCTACACTTCCCACAAACTCGATCCTCCACACCTGCTGGTCTCTCCAATCCTCTCCCGCCCTCATCCGCTGCCGTGCCTGTACTTCCATGTCCCACCTGCTCTCCATCTCTCCACACACTCTCCCAAGCTGGCTTCCGCCAGCTCCCCCTCCCTGATGATGCCCTCCTCCCCTCCATCTACCCCTCCTACCAACTTTGATCCTCCCTCTCTCTTCCTGTGTTTGTTTCCTTTGGGCACCCTCTCTCCCTTCTCTCCCTCTTCCCTCCCTCCTCCCTTTCTCCCGACTCCTCCCCCGGGCTTCCCCTACCCCCATCCCTCTACTCCTCCTCCCATCTCCTCTGCCATTGGTATCTCTGCTCTCCCCTCTCCCTCCCCCTCATCCCTCTTCCTCTCTTGGCAGGTCCCCGGACTCGCACACGTTACGTAGACATTCGCGCGCCAGAGATCATCGCCATCAGTTTCTCGTGTGTGTGCCGTCGTGTTTGTGTTAGTGTTCACCGTCACACTCCTACGTTCACCTGTGCCGTCGAATCATCAGTGTTTGTGCGCCGTGCCAACGTGTTTCAGTGTAATTTTCATCGAGTGTGAACGGCTCCGGGTTTTGTATTTTTGTGTGTCTACTGTTTTTTACCCGTCACTCTATCTCTTATGTATCTTCTTAATGTTTTTTTTTTCTCGTTGGCTAATCGAAGGCTGAAAACCAGCGTACGATGCTGCTGCCAGCCTACCTATGTATCTGAATAGGTATGAAAATTACAATAAAGAAAAAAAAAGTTAACTTGCTTAGGTTGTCCACATTTCCTTCTGAAGAACGCGTGTTTAGAAACGTTGAAATAAAGGTCAACAGGTTTTAATTAATCTTCCAGTTTGCTACCACATGGCTATTTACTACTTCTACAACACGGTTTCATTCTAAGCTTGCCGATCCAGCCGTGTACAAAATTTTTAAATTACACATAATGTTGCAGCGAGTCCATTACCTGTTATTGGATGGCAGGCGCACATGTGAAGGGGTTAGAGTGTGGTAGGTGCACAATAAGGCGACCCTTACACGTGATGTTCAGACTTAGTTAACCGGAACCTTGACGATAAGTATGTCTATCCTCACATTCCCATGCCATTCAGCATCGGGCCACTGTCACAACTGATTGTCCCCCAAATATGAATACTGCACGATTCGACCAGCTACCCAAACGGAGACCGACAAAGAGATCACCTTCCGAGGGTGCCAAGTGTTGTGGCTATGTACATTTCCCTGGCGTACTAACTGTTGATATTATTGTTGGGTATGCAGCCGGATCATACAGTCATCAGGACACCATATTTCAAAGGACCATCTCATTGCCATCATCATTTGAGAGCACTGTAAGCTTGTCACGCCACAACTGATTCAAACCGTGAACGGCAGCCATGTTATACGTCGCAGAAGACGAACGCCGCGGGTACCAGAAATCGTCACTGCTGTCCCTAATACAAGTGGAGGTTCTGCACTACCAGTGGCGAAAACTGGCAGAAAACATTTCCAAGTTCAGAATTTCCCGCAGCTCGTGTCTTGCGGTAGCGTTCTCGCTTCGCGCGCACGAGGTCCCGGGTTCGATTCGCGGCGGGGTCAAGAATTTTCTCTGTCTCGAGATGAATAGGTGTTGTGTATCCATCATCATTGACTCTTAAGTCGCCGAAGTGGGGTCAACTAAAAAGGATTTGCAATATGGCGGCCGAACTCCTCGGCATGGGGCCTCCTGCCCACCAATGCCATACGATAATTTTTTCAGTTCACTATTCAGATAGAAACGGTTGAAAAACTACCGTTTCTAGACGTTTCTGTGTACAATAACGATGATCTGACGCTGGGACATTGTATTTATCGAATGACGACTCACACGGACATGTATCAGCATGCAACGATTTGTCGCCCATCTTTACAAGGGACGGGACTCCTTCGGGCGACGCCGAAAGATTGACCTGAGGGCTAGAACGCCTTAAGCTACTGTTCAAGCGGAATTTTGATGACTTGGTAATAGAAGAAATGGAAGTCGATTCGGAAGAGACAAACTCAAAGATGTGGCAGACGATCAGTTTGGCTACCGGAAAGTTAAAAGAACTTGAGACATTTCTGACGTTGCGCTTGATAGTGGAAGCACGACTTAACAAAAATCAAGACAGTCTTACTATTTGCCGACAGTTAAATTCTAACAACTTTTTCGAAATTATTAAGGAAAGTATTTTTAAGCTACGGGGAAAGACGGATAATATACAATATGTGCAAGAACCCAGTGGTAACAATAAGAAAGACCAAGAACGCAGTCGTCGGATTAAAGAAGTTGTAAAACAAGGAATGTCAGAAGCTTGAACGTGGTAGGGAAACTAGAAAATCTTAAAAGGGAAATGCAAAGGCTCAATCTAGATATAGTAGTGGTCAGTGAAGTGAAGTGGAAGGAAGACAAGGATTTCTGGTCAGATGAGTATCGGGTAATATCAACAGCAGCAGAAAATGGTATAACAGGTGTAGGATTCGTTATGAATAGGAAGGTAGGGCAGAGGGTGTGTTACTGTGAACAGTTCAGTGACCGGGTTGTTCTAATCAGAATCGACAGCAGACCAACACCGACAACGATAGTTCAGGTATACATGCCGACGTCGCAGGCTGAAGATGAACAGATAGAGAAAGTGTATGAAGATATTGAAAGGGTAATGCAGTATGTAAAGGGGGACGAAAATCTAATAGTCATGGGCGACTGGAATGCTGTTGTAGGGGAAGGAGTAGAAGAAAAGGTTACAGGAGAATATGGGCTTGGGACAAGGAATGAAAGAGGAGAAAGACTAATTGAGTTCTGTAACAAGTTTCGGCTAGTAATAGCGAATACCCTGTTCAAGAATCACAAGAGGAGGAGGAGGTATACTTGGAAAAGGCCGGGAGATACGGGAAGATTTCAATTAGATTACATCATGGTCAGACAGAGATTCCGAAATCAGATACTGGATTGTAAGGCGTATCCAGGAGCAGATATAGACTCAGATCACAATATAGTAGTGATAAAGAGTAGGCTGAAGTTCAAGACATTAGTCAGGAAGAATCAATACGCAAAGAAGTGGGATACGGAAGTACTAAGGAATGACGAGATACGTTTGAAGTTCTCTAACGCTATAGATGCAGCAATAAGGAATAGCGCAGTAGGCAGTATAGTTGAAGAGGAATGGACATCTCTAAGAAGGGCCATCACAGAAGTTGGGAAGGAAAACATAGATACAAAGAAGGTAGCAGCAAAGAAACCATGGGTAACAGAAGAAATACTTCAGTTGACTGATGAAAGGAGGAAGTACAAACATGTTCCGGGAAAATCAGGAATACAGAAATACAAGTCGCTGAGGAATGAAATAAATAGGAAGTGCAGGGTAGCTAAGAAGAAATGGCTGCAGGAAAAATGTGAAGACATCGAAAAAGATATGATTGTCGGAAGGACAGACTCAGCATACAGGAAAGTCAAAACAACCTTAGGTGACATTAAAAGCAACGGTGGTAACATTAAGAGTGCAACGGGAATTCCACTGTTAAATGCAGAGGAGAGAGCAGATAGGTGGAAAGAATACATTGAAAGCCTCTATGAGGGTGAAGATTTGTCTGATGTGATAGAAGAAGAAACAGGAGTCGGTTTAGAAGAGATAGGGGATCCAGTATTAGAATCGGAATTTAAAGGAGCTTTGGAGGACTTATGGTCAAATAAGGCAGAAGGGATGGATAACATTCCATCAGAATTTCTAAAATCATTGGGGGAAGTGGCAACAAAACGACTATTCACGTTGGTGTGTAGAATATATGAGTCTGGCGATATACCATCTGACTTACAAGAATAATATACAGAAGAATGGAAAAGAAAATTGAGAATGCGCTAGGTGACAATCAGTTTGGCTTTAGGAAAAGTAAAGGGACTAGAGAGGCAATTCTGACGTTACGGCTAATAATGGAAGCAAGGCTAAAGAAAAGTCAAGACACTTTCATAGGATTTGTCGACCTGGAAAAAGCGTTCGACAGTATAAAATGGTGCACGCTGTTCGAGATTCTGAAAAAAAGTAGGGGTAAGCTATAGGGAGAGACGGGTCATATACAATATGTACAACAACCAAGAGGGAATAATAAGAGTGGACGATCAAGAACGAAGTGCTCGTATTAAGAAGGGTGTAAGACAAGGCTGTAACCTTTCGCCCCTACTCTTCAATCTGTACATCGAGGAAGCAATGATGGAAATAAAAGAAAGGTTCAGGAGTGGAATTAAAATACAAGGTGAAAGGATATCAATGATACGATTCGCTGATGACATTGCTATCCTGAGTGAAAGTGAAGAAGAATTAAATGATCTGCTGAACGGAATTAACAGTCTAATGAGTACACAGTATGGTTTGAGAGTAAATCGGAGAAAGATGAAGGTAATGAGAAGTAGTAGAAATGAGAACAGCGAGAAACTTAACATCAGGATTGATGGTCACGAAGTCAATGAAGTTAAGGAATTCTGCTACCTAGGCAGTAAAATAACCAATGACGGACGGAGCAAGGAGGACATCAAAAGCAGACTCGCTATGGCAAAAAAGGCATGTCTGGCCAAGAGAAGTCTACTAATATCAAATAACGCCCTTAGTTTGAGGAAGAAACTCCTGAGGATGTACTTCTGGAGTACAGCATTGTATGGTAGTGAAACACGGACTGTGGGAAAACCGGAACAGAAGAGAATCGAAGCATTTGAGATGTGGTGCTATAGACGAATGTTGAAAATTAGGTGGACTGATAAGGTAAGGAATGAGGAGGTTCTACGCAGAATCGGAGAGGAAAGGAATATGTGGAAAACACTGATAAGGAGAAGGGACAGGATGATAGGACATCTGCTAAGACATGAGGGAATGACTTCCATGGTACTAGAGGGAGCTGTAGAGGGCAAAAACTGTAGAGGAAGACAGAGATTGGAATATGTCAAGCAAATAATTGTGTACGTAGGTTGCAAGTGCTATTCTGAGATGAAGAGGTTAGCACAGGAAAGGAATACGTGGCGGGCCGCATCAAACCAGTCAGTAGACTGATAACAAAAAAAAAGGACACGCTCTTTCGCACATACTGTTCAATCTATACATCAAAGAAGCAAGGACGGGAATAAAAGAATGATTCTAGAGAAGGGTATTATTCAGGTTGAAAGGCTATCAATGGTGATATTCGCTGTTGACAGTAAAAGTGAAGAAGAATTACAGGAAGTGAAAAAAGAATGCAGAATATACATCCAGAGTAAACTGAAGAAAGACGGAAGTAATGCGGAATAGCAGAAATGAGAAGCGAGAAACTTTTCAAAATTGTGGATCGCAAACTACGAAAAGCTAAGGAATTATTCTACCTTGGACGCAAAGTAACACGTGATCTAAGAATCAAGGAGGATATAAAAAACAGATTAGCACTGGTAAAGACAGCATTCCCGACCAAAAGAACGTTTCTAGTATCAAACTTTGGTCTTCACTGAGGGAAGTAATTTCAAAGTCTATATGTCTGGGGCAGAGAAGTGCATGGAAGTGCATCAAGGACAGCGGAAGAAACGGATGAGATTTGAAACTTATAAGGTGTGGTGCTTTAAAAGGATGTTGAAAATAGGTAGACTGATAAGGAATGAAGAGGTTCTCTGCAGAATCTGGAAGGAGAGGGACATGTAGAAGACTGTGCGGCTGGTCCCGACGGAGGTTCGAGTCCTCCCTCGGGCATGGGTGTGTGTGTTTGTCTTTAGGATAATTTAGGTTAAGTAGTGTGTAAGCTTAGGGACTGATGACCTTAGCAGTTAAGTCCCACAAGTTTTCACACACATTTGAACATTGAACATGTAGAAGACATTGACAAGAAGGACAGACAGGACGGCAAGACATGTGTTAAGGCTTCAAAAAATGTGTTCTAAGGTACTAAACACAGCTGTTGATGGTAAAGGCTATAGAGAAAGGCAGAGATTGGAACACATCCAAAAAATAATTGAGGGCTTTGGGTGAAAGTATTACTGTTACGAAGATATTTGCAAAGGAGAGAAATCAAACCTGTCAGAAGGCTGATGATCTGAAAGGAAATGTAACATGCTTCTAACATGTGTGAAAATTAGTAGCGACTATGCAGGGCCGGCCGGAGTGGCCGAGCAGCTCTAGGCGCTAAAGTCTGGAACCGCGCGACCGCTACGGTCGCAGGTTCGCATCCTGCCTCGGGCATGGATGTGTGTGATGTCCTTAGGTTAGTTAGGTTTAAGTAGTTCTAAGTTCTAGGGGACTGATGACCTCAGAAGTTCAGTCGCATAGTGCTCAGAGCCATTTGAACTATGTAGGAACTGCAAAGACGTGGTCGTGCGGTAGCGTTCTCGCTTCCCACGCCCGGGTTCCCGGGTTCGATTCCCGGCGGGGTCAGGGATTTTCTCTGCCTCGTGATGGCTGGGTGTTGTGTGCTGTCCTTAGGTTAGTTAGGTTTAAGTAGTTCTAAGTTCTAGGGGACTTATGACCACAGCAGTTGAGTCCCATAGTGCTCAGAGACATTTGAACCATTTGAACTGCAAAGATATAGAGCACATTTCTAGAGTTACGTTACCAATCTAATTTCAACAACGAACTTTTATAATTTTTGCATAATGTAGCTAACCTTAAGTAATTTTTACTTAAAGACCCCTACCTCCGAATGATAAAGGCACATTATTAAAATTTGTGGTGGTTATTTAAATGGAGACGTTCTACCACTCTTTATCGTATGTAGCATGCGACACAGTAAAAGGTACTTAAATAAACGCTACCGTCAAAGGACCGGTATAAAATTTTCTGTCGGAATAGAGACAATTTGCATGTCATTCCGGTCACTCCAGTGTTACTAAAAGACGAAAAAATACGTTTTTAAATGTTTCGCCGTAAACATGAAAGTGGGCTATGAGCACTTTACAATCCAATGCTTTTCTCAATGCACCAACCTGGTCAGAAAAGAGGACTATAAAGAAATGGTGCAAAGTACCGTATAAACTAAGCGAGGTTAACACCTCACACACACACACACACACACACACACACACACACACACACACACACACACACACAGAGAGAGAGAGAGAGAGAGAGAGAGAGAGAGAGAGAGAGAGAGAGAGACTCCTTTTCTCCTGAACTCCAAGCAGAATTCTCACATTCTCTCCCTCAAAATACGGCATGGTATACCACAGAAGCAGTGGACAGACTGACTGGATTGCGTGTGACCATCACATCACGCCATTTAAGTAACGAAGAATGACGTGATGTAGAACGTGGTCCGGCTGCAGCGGTGAGCAACTTCTGTGTATTTTTCGCACAAAGACCGGCAACATAACGAGCACGTCGACCTCCTTGAAAAGGACAACGCACGGGGGGCTCTTATTTACACCCGGTTTCAAAAAATGGTTCAAATAGCTCTGAGCACTTTGCGACTCAACTGCTTAGGTCATCAGTCGCCTAGAACTTAGAACTAATTAAACCTAACTAACCTAAGGACATCACACACATCCATGCCCGAGGCAGGATTCGAACCTGCGGCCGTAGCGGTCGCTCGGTTCCAGACTGTAGCGCCTTTAACCGCACGGCCACTCTGGCCGGCCCCGGTTTCAATGCATCCGACCGCGTCCGAAACATAAAACGAAGGCACGTAAAGGGAGGAAAGGTGAATGGAATAGAGCGATGGTGCAAGGACGACAGTCTTATAATTTGCAACCCCCGCAATATACATCTCGCTCCCCTATAGGTCCCCGTTCAAGGATGGGACATTGGGCACGTGATACCTAATGCCCATGATAATGACGGCAGGAGGTCTCTAGTGTTATAATTTGCAAACTCTTCTCTCCTTTGGCCCTGGTTCACGAACTGGAGTTGGTGCAGACGATACGCTCGTGGTAAAGGTGTGCCTCCGTCACGACAACTTTCCTGGTCATCTCCACAGGACAGGTGTCAGAAACTCCCTAATTTTCTTGTGCGCCTCAACATCGGAAAGTGATATTTAAAAAAATGGTTCAAATGGCTCCGAGCAATATGGGACTTAACTGCTGAAGTCATCAGTCCCCTAGAACTTAGAACTAATTAAACCTAACTAACCTAAGGACATCACACACATCCATGCCCGAGACAGGATTCGAACCTGCGACAGTAGCGGTCGCACGGTTCCAGACTGAAGCGCCCAGTGCCGCTCGGCCACACCGGCCGGCGAAGGTGATTTAAATTACCCATTGTTTCCCCTGGGAGTGGTAAGGCGATCAACAAATAACTTTGCCCAAAACACTAAACAAAATGAACACCAATTTCTCACAGATATCACCACTGTCCTCGCATAAGAAAATTCAACAACCTGCAAAATGATTATGAACTTCGGAAGAAACCGTAAGCCGCGCGGGTAGCCGCGATGTCTGACTACCCACGGTTCGCGCGGCTCCCCCTGTCGGAGGTTAGAGTCCTCCCACGAGGATGGGTGTGTGTGTTGTCCTTAGCGTAAGTTTGTTTAAGTTAGATTAAGTAGTGCGTAAGCCTAGCGACCGATGACCTCAGCACTTTGGTCCCATACAAACTTACCACAAATTTCCAAAAGAAACCTTAACATGCACATAAAATGAGAGTCAGTTCCGACTGAGAACTTGTGTAGTACACTACAGACTTTTTGTCAGCCGACGGAGCCATATTCTCTTTCCAATGCCTAGTCTTCACGTTATATGCAGCAGCGTAAATCCAGAATTTAGTACTACATTGTCACTCCAGAACCAATAATCAGTAACCACGACGTTGCCAGGCTCCACAGCTTAATCAGTCTTGAATGTATTGTACACTGCATACTCGACCATGAATAAAAATAAAAGTCGATAATCAAAAGTCGTGTGAATGATCCTAAGGCTGTCGGTACTCTTTCTTGAAATTTCCCACTTAGACAAAATAAACATTGCCTAAGGTTCAAAACAATGGGCCACTGAACACTTAAATATTTACACCATGTTATCTTGCTCTCTTAATAATTAAACCATTAATGTTGTACACACTGTCTCAACACGTTGACGTTGTGGGGCTATTGGCAGGAGCGAGGCTATCGTACATGGGTTGAAATTCCACTGCGGTTTCTTTTATTTAAGATATTCATATTACAATATCGTTTCCGGGACTATACAATCCCATCTTTAGATGCTGATGTAGTTGCTCTGAATAACTTAAACCGTATACGTTATCCAAACCAAAACAGCTCACATGGCAATCCAGTACAAAGCAAAGAAAGAGAAGTTGAAAGAAATATAAAGAAGGGCTTAATAAAGAAGAGGAAACTTGATGACAACGTTAGGGTAAGAAAAGTGGTAGCGTACAAAGAAAATATGGTTGATACGATGCCGCGAGAAGTGTTTGACAAAACACTGAAAAACCTACAAGTCTAAACAAGGCTCGTGGAGAAAAGCTTCCCGCAGAACTGTTACCATCTTACGAAGAAACAGCCATGACAAAAGTACTTCTCCTAATATGCAGAATATATTAGCGAGGCAAATATCCAGAAAACAATAACGATCTAACTAAACTATACTAAACCAAACAAACTATAACAATCTAAAACAGGTGATGGCAGGTAGTGATAGGCGAGAATAACACCGAACCATCTGCTTCATGCGGCATGGATGTCAAATACGAACTCAAATTATTTACCGAACGATGACGCGACATCGGCTTGGGAGAGGATCAGTTTAGGTTCCGGGGAAATGTAGGAACTCGCGAAGAGTAATGACCTTCCGATTTACCTTATCAGATAGTTTGCAGAAAGCCAAACCTATGTTTGTGGCGTTTTTAGAGTCATAAAAAGGTTTTTATTGTGTTGACTGGAATAGCTGAAATTCGGAAGGTAGCAGGGATGAAAACAAGAAGGGAAGGCTGCCTAAAACTTGTACAGAAGTCAAGAGTCCGAGGACATGAAAGGCGCATCACCTAAGAACGGACTGATCAGATCTTCTGTGTTGCTCGTTCTGTAACGAAATCCAAGGTAAATTTTGAAAATATGATGAAGTTCAGAAATTAAAAGTTATGATTTGTTGATGACGTAATTCTATTGGAGACAACAAATACCTAGAAGTTCAGTTGAACATCAAGGACTGTAACTTAAAAAGAGATTTTAAGATGGCTGTCATCAATAAAAAGATGAATGAGAGTAGTGGAATGTAGAATTACATCAGGTGGTGATGTGGGAATTAGATTACGGAAAGAGACTCTAAAAGAAGCGGACCAGTTGTGCAGTTTTGACGGCTAAAAAATTGACAATTGCCGAAGTAAAAAGAGTGTAAAATGCTGTCTGACAGTGTCAAGAAAAACTTTACTGAAGAAGCAAAATATGTTAAAGTGGCATTTACAATGAATTAAATTATATTAAGAATAGAGTAATCTTCTATTAAAGTTAAACTTGGACGATAAAAAAGTCCAAAGAGAGAAATAATAAAAGCTTTTGGAATGTGCGGTCAAAATTAGGTGGGTGGACTAGATAATAAATGAAAGGTACTGAGTCGAACCGGTGAGAAAGTAATACTGTGAGAACTAAAAGAAGCGGTATGTTCATGGGACACAACGTAAGGCACCAAGGAATAGTAAAATTGGTAATGAAATGTAGTGTAGGTGAAGGATAAAAACCGTAGATAGAGAGACCAAAGCTTGGATTTAGTAAGAGGTTCCAAATCGATGTGGATAGATTCAGGTAGTCGTAGTTACGCAGTTGTAAAAAAAGAGTTGAACGAGACAGACTAACGTGGAAAAATGCGTCAAATCAGTCTTCAGTCCTACGACTACAACAACAGAAGTTACGTATATCAGTTTTACTAATGACTTCACTTCCTCAAAGCTTTCAGTGCTTTGAACAGTTTATGAAATAATTTATGTCTTCAAGTTACGCCTTGCGGAGGTATTAATGATGATCGTCCAGAGTCTTTTTGAAGGCGATTAAAGCTGCACTCACGTGCAGAAGCTAGAAGACACAGCACCAAATGCCAATTACGTTGCAGCGCAGGTAATGTGTGTTTTGCTTGCGGGTCTGGATGGGACGCTTTTAAGCGCCAGCTCCCTGGCCAGGTCGGACAGGACACGTATGTGTGCACAGTGCTCGAGACGCGCGCTAGTGTGACGGGCCCAATATGCCGACACCATCCTCAAAGTCAACACCGGCCGCCGAATACTAAGCGAAGGTCAGCTACACTGACTCAGAGCCATGCGGTTCCTTCCGCAGGTGAGGGTGGCTGTAGACTTCCTCGATACCCGGTTCCACACTCATCGTTAGCAGAGGAACAGTTCAAAAGCTGTTTAAAGTGAAGAAAAGAAAATGCACGTCGTCGGAGCCAGTTCTCTGTACTAGCGTTTATCTCGTCGTACGGAGTCCACTGTCTTCGTAATCTGGCAAATTCTTTTTTTATTTTAGCTTTGTAACTAGATATGCAATCGTCGGTTAACCTAAGGTTGAGAAGTAATTTCCACCAAGTGTCTCTGAACCTGTAGAATTTACGTAAATCTGCAGATTTTCGTGGCCTTTGTCACTGAAGGTAAAATCTTCCGGGTTGCTAGGCCGCGTCATACTGCACTATATAATCAAAAGTATCCGGACAACTGGGTGAAAACGACTTCGTGGCGCCCTCTATCGGTAATGTTGGAATTAAATATGGTGTTGGCCCACCCTAATGACAGGATGTGAAACCATACATTGAGTACTTACACTAGTGCACACATCCCTCCCGATTTCGGCGTAAAATATCCGTTTCCCTGTTTGCGTATAAATCTTATATTAGGAATATGTTTGAAGTTGAAAGTAACATTTGCAGAACTTCCTCCCCACAGCTCAGCTTACGCCAGTACCTCACCTCCTGCCCTTCAGACTTCAAAATTATCCTACGAAATTTGCGGGGATCCGGCTTAGCGTCGACCTGGGGGATGTTTCCAGAGCTAGCTCTAACCTCCTTCCGGTACACAGTTTTAATCTTCCAGGAAGTTCCGTGTCAGCACACGTTCCGCTGCAGAGTGAAAATTCATTCTGGTAACAACCTCAGGCTGTGGCTAAGCCATGTCTCCGTAACACCCTTTCTTCCAGGAGTGCTTGCCCTGTAGGTTTCGCAGGAGAACTTCACCGAAGTTAAGAAGGTAGGAAGATGAGGTACTGCCGGAAATTCAGCTGGGAGGACAAGTCGTGAGTCTTGCTTGGGTACTTCAATGGGTAGAGCACTTGCCCATGGAGATCAAACTTCCAGATTTCGAGTCTCGGTCCGGCTCACAGTCTTTAATATTCAATGAAGCTTCATATCAGAGCATACTCAGCAGCATTCTAAAACGGTATGTATTTCTTCCATTGTTATGATTGTTGTACGGCCCTACCTGTTCCCCTATACTGGGTGGCCAGAAACAGGCTGAAAGCCTTGTAAGGATATTGCAGGGTAGGTTATGCTGAGAAATAATTATTAAGAAAAAAAGTCGAAAAATAGCGCCTTCCCGAGTTAACTGAGATTGAACTTAGCCAATCAGGCCGTTGCGCTCGCAAACTGAAGCGGCCCGCCAGAGACGATGTCACCAGACGTGTTTTTAGTTTAGTTTCCTAAGACCGAACAAGCGATCGTGGGACGGCAGTAAGGATCGAAGCCGATCCGGTCTCGCGCGCAATTATCGATACTGTGAGAACAACCGACAGTAATTGTAACTGGCAGGCCACATGAAACTGCTCGCGCAAAAGCTACGTGAATGCTTAAATCTAAAATGGCCGAACGTAACGAATTTTTTACCAACAATTATTGTTCAGCACAACCCATCCATCAAGACGCTTCCAAGCTTTTTAGACTGTTGCTGCCCACGCTGTACAGTATATCTGTCGCAGTTTCGTGGCACATAGACCGCCAGCATCGCACGACTGCACCGCGGGTAGCGGAAACACAAGCTGCTAGGCGTCACGGCAGCGAGAACCAAAATAACAATACACCGCGGAGCAAAACTAAGGATCACTTCTTCGAAACCCCGTAATTGTCTCCGACTCCGACGCCTAAGTTTTAAATTTGACAACCTTCCTCTGTAATACTACAAAAACTTGAGACCCTGCCACGTCACTCTGCTTCTCGGCGACGCTTCCAATAGCACGGTGTCGGCACATAAAAAATCCACAGCTCAGATGTTCATATGACCTGTATTCGTGTCACATTGGCACACATATTCAACAAATTCTGCCCAACGCCATCCTGGACGTGTCACAAACCCTCCTACCCCACATTTCATCCCTTCTTTTGACACGTCCGGAATGGAGGTAGAACACTCAACGTTGAAATCACGCTGTTTTCTGATGGGTTGCCGAGAAAACACTTCATACACGCATCGACACGAAACGGCCTCAGGGGTTGGCATGAAGGGTGTCAATGAAACAACCCCTTCTCTTGGTGCCTTGATTCCCACACATTTCACGTTCGAAAACAACATTTCGCAGTGCG